>NC_143547.1:36204874-36360624 GCF_031878675.1 Megascapheus bottae | reverse complement strand
CCAGGCCCAGCAAAACACACACACACACCCCCAGGCCCAGCAAAACACACACACACACACACTCACACACACTGCAATAAAGTGAAATGGTGGAGCAGCAGTAAGTGAACCACAATATAGCAAGATACAACTGTATTTTGGATAGTAAGCTATTGTCCGCTATATAGCTCACAAAATCTCCCATTCTATAGAATTTTTAGCTTGTTGGCTATGTCCTCTGCCATGCAGAAACTTTAGTTTGATCCAATGCTATTTATCAAGAATTTTTCTTTGGTTTGGTGTGCTTCTGTACCTTTACTCAGAAAGTATCCACCTCTGCCCAGAAGTCGTAATGTTCCCCTACTCTTTGCCGTAATCATTTCATGGTTTCAGGTCTTACACTGATATCTCTAATCCATTTTGAAATGATGTTTATTGCAGCACTACTCACTATAGCCAAGGCAAAGAATCAGCCTTAATGGACTGGATCAAAAAATGTGTGTGTGTGTAATTTTACTCATCCATTATTAAGATGATATTGTACAATTCATGTAGAATGTAAAGAAATGGAAAGTCTTGGAAAAAAACATGTTAAATGAAGTAAATCAGGCTCAGAGAGACAAAGAATCCATGTTTTCCCTTATATGTGGAAACTAGATTTAGCTGACAAACTCATATGTAAATACACTGAGTAGTATGCAAGTGTATACAAATGTATTAACTAAAATATGGTAGATTCAAAGAAGATTTTAAATAGCATAAATACTTAGAAAGCCAAAATCAAAGTTCAGCAAGAAGAACGCCAGAAGTAGGTGCTCAAAAGCATGGGTGGGGTCAAAGGGAAATGGATAGAAAAATGATGAGGGGAAGACTGGGGCAATGAGGATAAGAATCCAATGTATGTCTCACAAAATTAAGAAGAGGAAGAGGAAGGGAGAGTAAAAGGGGATGGCTGAAAATACTGAAAACTGTGGCATTGATCAAGATACATTGTTGTCATAAACTGCTTTGTTAAATGGCAACTCCTTGGTATAATTACTTAAAGATAAGAATCAAAATAAAGGAAGAATGAAAGAAAATGAATAGGGCATTGAAATGGAGGGAACATTTTTAAAAAGCAACAACATGAATATAGGCTCTGCATGTAGTTCAGCAGTACAGTGTCTTGCCTACCATGTATAAGGTCTTGGGATTGATTTCTAGCACTGAAAATGTAGCACATAACTAGAATACAGCAAAGAGTTAACAAAGAACATAGAAATGAAAAAAAGAAGATTTAAAAGAATGATATGTAAAAACATCCCAAATTTGGCTAAAGGTATTAAACACAAATCTATACAACCAAGTGAACTGCAAAAGGGATAAACTGATAGGTATTTTTTGTATGGCATGGGGCCTGAACACTGCCCTTGAGCTTTTTTGCTCAAGGCTAGCCCTTTACTACTTTTTTTTGCCAGCCCTGGGCTTGAGCTCAGGGCCTGAGCACTGTTCTTGGACTTTCTCAAGTCTAGAGCAATACCACTTGAGCCTCAGCATCACTTCTGGCTTTTTTTTTTCTATGCATGTGGCACCGAAGAATCGAACTCGGGTTTTCATGCATGTTAGGCAAGCAGTCTACCACTAGGCCAAACTCCTGGCCCCCCTTTACCACTTTTTGAACCACAGCTCCACCTCTGGCTTTCTGGTGGTTAAGTGAAGATAGGAATCTTAAGGACTTTCCTGCCTGTGCTGGCTTTGAACCTCAATTCTCAGATCTTAGCCTCCTGGGTAGTTAGAATTACAGGCGTAAGAGGTCAGTTTTAATGAAAGCAAATTACTCATCTGAAAATACTGAGCTCCAAAGGAAGTGGCATGACATTTTTCAAGTGCTGAAAACAACTGTAAATTATAAAATCTATATCCGTGAAGAGACATCGTCGGAAGGAAAATAATTTAGATGAAGAAAACAAGGGTGAACCTATCTTTATCAGATCTATTAAAGAATGAAAAAAGGAAGCTCTCCAAAGGAGAAACAAAAAGGAGAAGGATGTTTTGAATTTCAGAAAGGAAATAACAAATCATGAATTAAAATAAGGATGAATAAAACCCTGTGCCGGTGGCTCACATCCATAGTCTTAGCTACTCAGATGGCTTAGGTCTGAGAATCCAGGTTCAAAAACAGCCTGGGCAGGGAATTATTGCAGACTCATAACCAACTGCAAAAGAAAGCCAGAAATGGAGCTCAAGTGGTACAGTATCAGACTTGAGTGAAAAAACTAAGGGAGAATGCTCTAGCCTTGAATTTAAGCCCAAGTACCTGACAAAGGAAGAGAGAGAGAGAGAGAGAGAGAGAGAGAGAGAGAGAGAGAGAGAGAGAGAGAGAGAGAGAGAGAATGAATATACCAGGGCATATCAATATATGCACAAATTCACTAAAGTATTGTATACAAAGGGTAAGATTCTAATGGTGTAATTCCTTTATACAACTTACAGTCTAATAAAATGAATACCAGGAAACTGAAACATGATTTATCACAGGGAGATGGAGTTCAAGAGGAGAGGGAGAGACAAATGGAGAGAGGAATAGTCAGCAAATATATAACAGAAAAATTACATTGACTCTATAATTCTACTTAGGAATCTCAGTACCCTACTCTCAACGTATGTATGTGAAAATGGATCTGGGTAATGTAAGTGGGATGGATGTGGGAGAATGATGGAAGGGGTGAGACTGATGAAGATGTGCACATATACTGATGTGTTTAATTGAAACGTTAAGGATGAATAAAATTTTTTCTATTATCTTAAATAAAATTATTATCTTAAATCAATATTTGGAAGTGAAGCTGTAGATCAAGTGGTGGAGTGCAAGCTTTGAATATAAAAGTTCATTGACAACATCAAGGCCCTGAGTTCAAACCCTAGAATCATACACAAAGAATAAAAGTATCTATTAAGATGCACATATCGGGCCAGGAGCATGACCTAGTGTAGAGTGCTTGCCTAGCATGCACGAAACTCTGGGTTCAATTCCTTGCTACTACATACACAGAAGCTAGAAGTGGTGCTGTGGTTCAAATAGTACAGTGCTAGCATTGAGAAAGACCAAGGACAGTGCCCAGGCCCTGAGTTCATGCCCCAGAATTGCCCCCCTAACAAAAAAATGAGATGCACATATATGTCTAGGAAATACTTGAGACAATTATACAGAAAAGGTGAGTGGAAAAGGTGTTTAAATGTAAGCAAGGTTTCAATGCTTTACCTAAAAAAAATAAAAGTATACACACATGTATACATATATACATATCTGTATATATAACATATATATATATATATATGGTACCATCAAACAACTATGAAAACTACATAATTGCACTCCAAACAATATAAACAACACAAGAAAAACATCCAGCAATTTTTTTTGCCAGTCCTGGGATTGAGCTCAGGGCCTGAGCACTGTCCTTGGACTTTCTCAAGGCTAGAACTCTACCACTTGAGCCTCAGCACCACTTCCAGCTTTTTTTTATATATGTGGTACCAAGGAATCGAACCCGGGTCTTCGTGCATGCTAGGCAAGCATTTAACCACTAGGCCAAACTCCCCGCCCCCAGCAAAAATTTTAAGTAGCCCACAGGCAGACATGAAAAGAGAACTAGAACTAGAGAAGGGAAAATAACAGAAAAACAAAACAAAACAAAACAAAAAATTAAATACGGAAATGCTAGGCATAAGTCCTAACATATAAATAGTTCAAATGCACGTGGTCTTACTAAAAAATTAAGAAGTGCTGTTAGAATAGATAAAAACATGAATTAAAAACATCTATATGTTCTTAGGGGAGGATCACAAAGGCTCAACTGCCTATGTGCCTGTGATCATATAAATAAATATTGAAGTGATCTCCAGCAAATGGAAGCAAGAAGGTTTTTCCTTTATTTCTTTTTCTTTTTTTTTTTGCCACTCCTGGGCTTGAGCTCAGGGCCTGAGCACTGTCCTTGGGCTTTCTCAAAGCTAGAGCTCTACCACTTGAGCCTCAACATCACTTCTGGCTTTTTTCTATGTATGTGGTGCCGAGGAATTGAACCCGGGTCTTCGTGCATGCTAGGCAAGCACTATACCACTAGGCCAAACTCCCGGCTCTATTTCTTTTCTTTTTATCGTGTATATTTATCTATCTTTGTGAAGGTAAATGAGGACACAGAAATGGAAGGACAAAGGGTGAACAAATACAGGTGTAGTACTCACTAGAAACTATGTTGAAAATGAACTATATAACTTGTGAATGGGGATGAGGGGGAACACTTGGAGAGAGCGAGGGAAGGGGTGACATTGTCCAAAAAGAAATGTCCTCATTATCTGACATATGTAACTGTAACCACTCTGTACATCATCTTTATAAAAACAATTTTTAAAAAACTAAATGCTTTCTATAATGAACTCACCTTAAACACAGGCAGGTTGGAAGGACAGAAAAGGAGGTATCATGCTGACATTAATCAAAAGGAAGTAAGAGTGCATTTGTACTATCAGATGAAGTATATTTCACAGGAAATAAAATTACTAGAGATGAAGGGCTGGGAATATGGCTTAGTGGTAGAGTACATGCCTAGCATGCATGAATCCCTAGGGAGCTCGATTCCTCAGTTCCATAAGGCAAAAGAAGAAGAAGAAGAAGAAGAAGAAGAAGAAGAAGAAGAAGAAGAAGAAGAAGAAGAAGAAGAAGAAGAAGAAGAAGAAGGAGAAGAAGAAGAAGGAGAAGAAGAAGAAGGAAAGAAAGAAGAAGAAGAAGAAGAAGAAGAAGAAGAAGAAGAAGAAGAAGAAGAAGAAGAAGGAGAAGAAGGAGAAGAAGAAGGAGAAGAAGAAGGAGAAGAAGAAGGAGAAGAAGAAGGAGAAGAAGAAGACGACGACGACGGCAAGGCCTAGGCCCTGAATTCAAGCCCCAGGTCTGGCAAAAAAAAGATTGATAATTATTGGCTGGGAATTTGGTAGAGTGCTTGCCTAGCATGCACGAAGACCAGGGTTCGAGTCCTCAGTACCACATACATAGAAAAACAGGAAGTGGTGCTGTGGCTCAAGTGGTAGAGCTCTAGCCTTGAGAAATCCCAAGGACAGTGCTCAAGCCCTGAGCTCAAGCCCAGGACTGGCAAACAAAAAATGTTCAATGACAAGCTTAAACAAAAGCATATATTGTTATGATTCCATTTATAAAAATATCATCCAGAATAGAGTGAAATATATCCCCCCTCTTTCTCTGTTTCTCTCATTTTCATATTGGAACTGTGGGAAAGATAGACTATGGGGACTGAAGAGCAACAAGGAATTTTTTCTGTGGTACTGGAATTTAAACTCAAGGCCTTGACATTGCTAGGCAGATTGTAGCCATTTGAGCTGAGTCACCTGCCCAATAGGGATCTTGGTAGTAACAGCAATATTCTAAGTCAGGTTGGTAAGTTATACCCTATAGGATAAATTTGGTGCACACCTGCTTTTGTTAACAAAGCCTTATTGAAAACCAGCAAGCCTATTTGTAGCTAGGATTACAGACATGAGCCACCGCGCCTGGCTGTCTCTCTTTTTTGATATTTGAAAAAAAAGACTTCACCTCTGTGAACTTCACCTTCCTTACCCATGACACAAGGATGCTCACCACAGGACTGATATGAGGCATCATATGCAATGCCTTTAGAGTTGTGTTTGAGGATCTGGGGTTACAGATCAGTAGAAAGAGATTTGCCAAGAATGTGCAACCCCAATATCACACTCACACATACACACACACTATAACATTTGGCACTTCAGAGTCACTCCATAGTGTTCATTTCCATCCCAACAAGTTAAGTGTTTTATTATAAATCTAGAATAAGAGAAGCATATCCGCCTAGATGTTAGAACCAAAAGATTATAGACAGCTACACTGAACTTCTAGTGCTCTGTAACTAAACTCATTCTTTCCCTGATCTTAGAACATGACAGAAAAAAAAAGATACAGTTATGCACATTGTACCCCCAGGAGGTTTTACCTTTGGAATTTCTTGGCTTTGTAAATGCTGCAACACATTCTGTAACACAGAAATGTGCTGATAGGCAGTGGAAGCGTGTGGAAGCCTGTACTGGAATGCTAAGAGTCAAAAGGTGAACAGAAAATGACAGCTGATTTTGAAGAGCTATCCCAGAGTTTTGATAGAGGGTCTGTTGTTGTAATTGTGGTTCTGAGGAGTCAGAAACAAATGCTAAAGTAGAAAATGGCTGCCCCTGTGGCTGGCCAGCCGATTGCTGCTGGAGGCACACTGGCTGGTTTTGTTCTGATGGGGAAAAGGTTTGGTTCCTGTCTAATGCCTGAAGCACTTGAGGCTGCTCTAAAGGGTGTGTTTTATATTGCTGTTCCACTGCCACTGGCAGCAACTGTCATTGCAAGGGAGGTATGATCTGGAGTGTGTTTGCAACAGTCTGAGAAATGTCTGGTAATGGCTGAACTTGGTTAGGTGACTGTGAAACAGGTATCTGCTGTTGTTGTAAAGCAGAAGAATGTTGGCTACACAAACACTGCTGTTTATTTATGGAACTATCTTGAGTAGGCAACTGATGAATCTTCTGCAGTCGTCTATGAAGATGAATGAGTCATCTGCTGATGCTGAATGAAAGCTGAATGAGGAACCTGGTTTGGCATTAAATGTGATTGGGAAAGCTGTGGGAGGAAATGAGGAGGCTGGATCTGGGCCTGTGAAGAAGTCTGCTGAATGAAGGTCATATGTTCAAGGTGTTGACTTGGTCCTTCCGATTCCTCCTGAGATGTAATGCTAATTGACTAGGCCTGAGATTTTAACTGCTGATATCCCAAGCTGACATTTGCTTGGAAAGGAGCCACTAAATGTGGCACACTAAGTAAAGGCTCAGGAGAATGTATCTGTGTACCTGAGGTTGGTGTCAAATCCATGTTTTCCTCCAACATTAAAGAAGTACTGTCTTCGAGTTGAATTAAATAGGCTTTTTGTCCAGAAGTCTGTGCTACACAAGATGGTACAGAGTCTAATTTCTCACTTGCAGAGTTTGTAATGTATGTATATTTACTCTCTGGAGGGTTTACTGTGTATACTTGCTGCATTATGAAGGTTGCCTGTTCAGTTGCCTGGATGGTGTAAGCAGTCTGTTCTAAATGAGAGACACGTTCAGTAGGCAGTACCTGAGAAGCAGGCTGATTTATAGGCTTCCTAGGGTAAACTGACTGGAGTACATATGCCAGTTGGTCTGGAAAAGGTGATCCAATTGGAGATTGCATGAGATAAGTGGACTGTACTGAAGGTGGGTCTGGATAAGAAGTCTGTGCGGAGTAAGCTGTACAGTTTCAAGTAGATGCTCTGGGGCTAGCAGTTTAGAAATATGCTGTCCTGCAGCCACCATTGGATAAGGTGTCTGTGAGGAGACAAAAGTTTGTTCCTGAAGGGGCCGGGTGTTTGGCCTAGTGGTTAAAGTGCTTGCTTAGCATGCACGAAGACCCAGGTTCGATTCCTCGGTACCACATGCATAGAAAAAAAGCTGTAAGTGGTGCTGAGGCTCAAGTGGTAGAGCTCTAGCCTTGAGAAAGTCCAAGGATAGGGCTCAGGCCCTAAGCTCAAGCCCAGGACTGGCAAAGAAAAGTTTGTCTCTGAGTATTTGTCACTAAGGACAGCTGCTCAGGAGCCTTCACTGGGAAAGGTGGTAGTTCTGGGGGTGGGCCTGGATAAGTGTGATGAACAGAGCAAGATGGCTTTTCCCTGGACCGAGTCACACTTTCAGTATCATCCTTTGGTTGCTGCTGACTTCTAGGAACTCCAGACTCCTGCAGAATACAATCCTGCTCAACATTTTTTGTGGTGCTAACATAATCTTAGGTTGTAAAACTAATGGCTGCTGCAGAACATAGGCTTGGAAGTAAGGCTCCTTCAAATGCACGATCTGATTTTGTGGCATTGAAAAACTTGGAGTTGCTGATTTCAGCTGTATCACTAGGTAAGGCTGTGGTATTGAGTGAACCTTTGGTGAAGGCTGACAGACCCATGAATGCCCCACAATTGAATCAGAAGGGATCTGAACAATGCCAGCAACATTCTGCGCACTGCTAATATATTGAGCACAAGAATGATTCACCAAAGCTTGAAAGTGATTAACTGGAAAGGAACTAAAGGTTGATTGGCATCTGATGCTTTAGTTTATCCCTGATTCCCATTTCTGGGGCCAGGCTCAAGTAGAAGACCAACTTTTGGATGCTGGGAAGTCATCTGTGAAATAGGCAATGTTAGAGGAAAAACTACAGAAGGGACTGGTTATGGAATTCTATTAACTGACTAGTCTAAAGTCATGTGTTGGATTGAAGTTTGTCCATCTGCTCCAAGGGACAGCTGCAGTTCCTGGTGTTAGTGCAGGGAAAATTCAAATTAGAAACGCACATACCATGCCCATGTTAATGGGACTGTTTCAAACAGATTGATAAAATAGTGCTGTATTTTAAAATGTTCATCAAATTACCTAAAAGGTGATAGAGTAATAGGTTTATAAAATTCTATGAATAAATGTGAATTGGATACATGAAGTTGTTTAAGAGTAGTCTCAGCAACATATTGTTCATGCTTTCTCATTTATTACAATTACCACATATAACTCATGAAAACTCTGGCAGACTCAAAAGAATGGATATCTTCATACAAAAGTCAGTAAAAGTCATGAGAGAAAACTCAAAGAGTTTCAATACTGTAAAATGAACATGTGTTCTCTCATAAAGACAGGAGAGGACTGATTAGTCTCTCTAGTAAGAGGGATAACAGGTAATTGTCACTTTTTCCTGATTTTATGGGCTTTTTTCTTTAAGAGAGGGTCAGCCCGAATTGACCTAGTACTATGTAGCTCAGATTGACCTCAAACTCATAATCCTTTTATTTTTTTAATTTTTGCCAGTCCTGTGCTTGAGCTCAGGGCTTGAGCACTGTCCTTGGACTTTCTCAAGGGTAGCCTCTACCACTTGAGCCTCAGCACCACTTCCGGCTTTTTGCTATGTATGTGAGGTATTGAGGAATCAAACCCGGGTCTTCGTGCATGCTAGGCAAGCACTCTACCACTAGGCCAAACTCCTGGCCCCACTCATAATCCTTTTGTCTCAGCCTTCCAAGTAATAAGATTACAGTATGCCATCATACCTGACACAGGCATTATTTTTCAATACTCAAAAAAAATATTCCACACCAGTCTTTTAAACTTCTTTAAATTTAGGAAATGAGACTTAAATATACGTCTCTATCCATACAGGGCTAAACCTAAATTAAATCCAGGCATCCTTTCAACATACTTTGCAGTATAGTAGAAAGAGACAACTCAACCACACTATCATCTCAATTACAGATATTTACCATATCACTCATAAACATTACGCAAATACTAGGCACTCTCAACTATATCAGATTAAGTCTACTGCCAGCAGACTTTAAGAACACCTGGCATTTGCCAAGTATGTATATGATTTCTCCTATAAGATTCTAACCACTTTGAGGGCAACGATCATGCCTTAATTTACTTTATATCTCCAGAAGGTAGTAACCATTAAAAGTTTGTTGCTGAACTATGACTGACTAGATATCAATCTCATAAAAAGAATCCAGCTGGTAGCTAAATAGATACTGCCCAAAAGCTTAGACCATCTTACAGGAAACGCACATGCAGGTAACAGGGTGGGGGTAGGGAGGCTGAAAATGAATAATAGCAAAGAAAAGCCCAATCATGTGTTCAGAGTCTATAACCTAGGCGACCAGGATACAATGTGAAGACATGCACTCAAAGACTGTTTACTCATTTTCAGAAATGAGTAATACTGACTTCATGAGTTAGAAAGTCAAACTCCTTTTCCTTTTTCTCCAATAGAAGTAAACATGAACCCAAACCAAGCCAAGAATGTAGAGGAATGGGCTACAAATTATGAAAGTCTATGAGAAACAACTTCTAATTAACTGCAACACATAGACCTCTACTGTCAAGGCAGAAAAGTATAATACAAAGAAAAACACTAATTGACAAAGAAAAAGAAATCAGAGTTTCAAAGAGATCTTTTGTCTATATACTGAGTTCGTTGTATCTTCTCCAGTTATACAAGTAGTATCCCTAGATTCTACTTATATTACTTAGGTGCATCCTCAAGAACAATGTCTTGAATGCAAGAAAGCATAACCTAACATTTAGCTCTTGGTGACTTGTCTAAACTATGATAAATTTATTTATGAAAGAGAATCTTCGCTTGTCAGAAAAACACAGGCCGGTGCACTGAGGATCATGGTTTACAGATAGCCTAAGGAGACAAATTTGAGAGACTCATCTCCAATTAACCAGTAAAAACAAAGGTGGAATTGGAGATGTAGCTTAAATGGTAGAGTGCCAGCCTTGAGCAAACAAGCTAAGCAAGAATGTGAAGTCCTAAGTTCAAGGCCCAGTACTAGCACAAAAGAAAAGAAAAGAAGAGAAAAATGTAGGTAGTATTAAATTTGTTTAAATGAATATATAGCTTAAAAAAACATGTATTACATTTACCTGTGAGACCTTCTGAGTAGATAGTGGAGAAACCTGCGGCTGTCCAACAACTGAAGGTCCAACAACATGTACAGGCAAAACAGAAGACTGACCATGAACCACAGGTAAAACATGGGGCTGAGACAGGTTTGGCTGCGCCTGCAACTGTGAAATAAGGGGGAAGACATGAAGGACAAACTTTCCCATTTAGAGGAAATATACAATTGTATATTAAAATCTAACAGTTCACCTCACCCCTGAAATTGCCTGGCAATGTCCTACTAGTTGTTGAGATGAATAAATTAGCCCTGGAACATTTTTATCAGCCTGTGGGATGTTAGAAACCAGCTGGGAGCCAATTGGCTGTTTTGATGAGTAGGCAACATTGGGCTGACTTGAAGTTTCTGAAGGCATAACTGATCCAGCTCCTGTGTCGGACAAATTGTCACCTACAACAAAGAGAACAAGCAACAGGTAGAAAGGAAAACTTCAAGCAGAATGTCCAAATGCTATAAATAGCAGTAAGCAGTATTGCTTTAATGTTTTTTCTACTATGCAACAAGAGATAGCTCAAATAGCTAATATATATATAATATATATATATGTATGCATGCATACATATGTATACATATATTCTCTCTATATATTATTATTATACTGACATATTTTATTTATATATACTTATATATAACATATACATATAAGAATTAATTTAAACTATCATTTAAACTAGATAAACCACTCTCAAATCATCAAATACTAGTTGGGCACTGGTGGCTCACGCCTGTAATCCTAGTTACTCAGGAGGCTGAGAGCTGAGTATCAAGGATCAAAGTCAGCCCAGGCACAAAAGGACCTGAGACTCTTATCTCCAATTAACCTCTAGAAAAGGGGAAGTGGGGCTTGGCTCAAGGGTAGGGTGGTAGCCTTGAGCTGAGGAAGTCAGGGACAGCACCCAGGCTGAATTTAAGCCCCATGACCCTCAAAAAATGAAAGAAAAAGAAACTTAATCAGAGCTCTAATCAATGGGGGCAAGATTGACAGGAAAACAGAAAATAAGGAGCAGTGTCATATGGAGTAAAATATAATATGTGCTATTCAGAATACCACAGTAAACCCCTGTGGTACAATAAATATATGCTAAAAAAACTAGTGAGAGAAATATAAAACAGGCTCTATTGGGGAGTTAACAGAAGAGGAAGTAGGGTGAACAGAAACAATGACTACAGTCATATATATACATATATATGTATACATATATATACACATATATATATGACAATGAAACAAATCTGCTAAAATTGCTTTAGAAGGGGACAAAGGAGTAGGGGAGAATGCGAGAGAGAGCATGTTTCTGAGGTATAGTGTGAGAATATTTTCAAATACCATAACAAAAATATTCCTTGTATAACTAATAAAATCTTAAATCATACAAATATTATTTGCTAGGCACCAGTGGCTTGTGCCTATAATCTAAAGAGGCTGAGATCTAAGGATTCAAGTTTGAAGCTAGATTGGGCAGGAAAATCATATCTCCAATTTCCTATTTAAAAAAAAAGCCCGAAGTGGAGCTGTGACTCAAGTGGTATAGCACTAGTCTTGAGGGGAAATGGCCAGGTCCAGAACTCAAGCCCCAGATGTATGTATGTATATACATGCATCTCAAATTAGTTTCAGAAATTAAAACAATATTAAGCTGTTACTTAATAATTAAATTATTTTTTTCGCCAGTCCTGGGCTTGAGCTCAGGGCCTGAGCACTATCCTTGGACTTTCTCAATGCTAGAAGCTCTACCACTTGAGCCTCAGCACCATTTCCAGCTTTTTTCTATGTATGTGGTATCGAGGAACTGAACCTGGGTCTTCGTGCATGCTAGGCAAGCACTCTACCACTAGGCCAGACTCCCGGCCCCTAATTAAATTATTTTTAAAGTCAATTTTGTTGTCAAATCCTGTAATCCTAGAGCACTGGGAGCTAAGGCAGAAGGATGATGAGAACAACCTGGGTTATATACCAACACCCCATCTCCAAGGAAGTAAGCAAATATGAAATTAGTAATTAAACCACTATGAATTAAACTCTATGAATCAATGAAATGTCAACAGAGTGGCATAACTAAAATTTTCTCCTCTTTTTTTTAACTGTTTTAATACAACCTAGCACTTCATATGTGCCAAATATGCACTCTAACACTGAGTTATTTCTAGTCCTAAAAAACAGGTCAAGGAGGCTGTGAGACAAGGTCTTGCTATATATCCAAGCTAGCTGCAAATTCTCAGTCCTCTTGTTTCACCCTCCTCAAAGCTGGGATTTTAGGTATACAATACCATACCTACCTTCCCCAGCTTTAATTTTTTTTCTAAAAAAAAAAAAAAAAACAAAACCTAAGTTGGGTAGCTGGGTAATCCCAGCTACTCAGGAGGCTGAGATCTGAGGATCAAGGTTCAGAAGCCAGCCCGGCAGGGAGACTAATCTCCAATTTATCACTAGAAAATGGGAAGGGGGGCTGTGACTCAAGGGATAGGGTGGTAGCCTTGAACTGAAGAGCTCAGAGGCAATGCCTCAGGCCCAGGGGTAAGGTGGTAGCCTTGAGCTGAAGAGCTCAGGGACAGTGCCCAGGCCCAGAGTTCAAGTCCAAGGAACAAAAAACTGTAATTACAATCATATAAAAATCAACTTTATAATCTGCATGGCTCAAGAGGTACAGTATACAGTGTAAGCTGCAAAATCAAATCAAGTATGCTGGAGGCCCCGAGTTCAAACTCCATTTACCACAAAAAAAGGGAATATATCAACTCCAGGAGTGGTGATACAACTCAGGGGTCAACTGCTTGTCTGCATGTATAAGGCCCTGAATAGATCAATGACCACACACACAGAGATCTCAGTGGTTCATGCCTGCAATCCTAGCTAATCCTAGCTACTCTGGAGGCTGAGATCTGAGGATTATGGTTCAAAGCCAGCTCAGGCAAGAAGTACATGAGACTCATCTCTAAGCACCAAAATGTTACAAGGAGAGATGTGGTTCAAGTGCAAGAGCACCAATCTTGAGTGGAAAAAGCTAAGGGATAGTGCCTGGGCTCTGAGCTCAAGCTCTAATACCTCCTCACATACACAGATTTTTTTTCCATTCCTGGGCTTGAGCTCAGGGCCTGAGCACTATCCTTGGACTTTTGCAAGGCCAGAGCTCTACCATTTGAGCTTTAGGACCGCTTCCAGCGTTTTTCTATGTATGGGGTACCGAGGAATCGAACCTGAGTCTTTGAGCATGCTAGGCAAGCACTCTACCACTAGGACAAACTCCTGGCTCCAGAAGATTATTTTTTTAAGTGTCATGTTCTCTTTCTTCTAGAAACTTGGTAAAAAAATATTATCTTTGCAAAATAATTGGTTATGTGCTATGTAAATACTGTGGCTTTACAAACTTAGAGCAGGAAAAAACCTAAAGATTTTGTTTATAGATCTGCCTAAAATGCAAATTTTAGGCATCTAGAAAATTCCTTCTTGAGAAACACATTTTATCTTTAGTTCTAAAATTTTCTTTGTTAAAAGGTTTATGTTAGATTCTTTTTTGTGCTGGTTCTGGGGCTTGAACTTAGGGCCTGGGCACTGTCATTGAGCTTTTTTTGCTCAAGGCTAGAAAATTCTACTTCTGGTGTAATACTTAATTGGAGATGAGTCACAAAAACTTTCCTGTCTCAGCTGGCTTCAAACTGCAATACACAGATCTCAGCCTCCTCAGTATTACAGCAACGAGCAACAAAAATTTAGCAAGACTCTTAACATGTTAGCAAGGTCATTTATTTTTTTTCTATGAACAAAATTACTTGTCACAGTATAATCTTCCTACAACTAACACATTAAACATGCACTGACAGAAATTCCACTTAATTTTAAAAAAGCAATAGAACAGAGCTGGGAGTTTCGCCTAGTGGTAGAGTGTTTGCCTAGCATGCATGAAGACCTGGGTACTACATACATAGGAAAAAAAGCTGGAAGTGATGCTGAGGCTCAAGTGGTAGAGCTCTAGCCTTGAGAAAGTCCAAGGACAATGCTCAGACCCTGAGCTCAAGCTCAGGACAGGAAAAAAAATTAGAAAAAAAAAGGAATACAACAGAATAAAATGGGTTGCTCATGCGTGTAATCCTGGCTACTATAGGAGGCTGAGAGCTCATGATCACAGTACAAAGTCAGCCTGGGCCAAGAAAGTCTATGAGGTAATCTTCAACCAACCACCAAAAAAGCTGTAGTGAAGTTGTGGCTAGTAGTAGATTTCTAGCTTTGAACAAAAAGGCTCAGGGACAGTACCCAGGCCTTGAGTTTATGTCTTAAAACAAATGAACACAAGGAAGAGGAGAGGGGAAATGGTAAAGTGGAAATAGAAAGAGAAGAGGAAAGGGGAGGGAGGGGAGGGGAGGGGAGGGGAGAGGAAAGGAGGGGGAAGGAAAAGGATGGGGGTAGGAAGGAAGGGAAATGAGAGGGAGACAGAGAGAACAAACTCCCTGGTCTACTTCAGGGGCTTTGCAAAAGTCTATATAAAATAATTGATAATAGAAGGCATTGGAAAGCACAAACATGTCATTTAAAAATTAGGAAATATAACTGGCCATTTGCTTGTGTTTGTTTGTTTGTTTACCTCTAGTAGAGAAGCAGGGGTGCTGTGGATTTCTCTGCAGAAGTTGCTGTCGAACATGTTGATCAACTTCTGTTTCTTCACTTTCAGCCCCAGTGTGCTGAACAGGAGCAGGGGACAGAGTTGCAGTCTGGTGTTGAGGAAATACATTTCCTGTTGACTTACACTGGGAATCCCGGCGTTCATCTGAACAGCCAGCAGGCTTCTTGTCCCTTGTCTTTTTAATCAGGGTCACCCGGTCTCTAATAGATTTAGCAACAGCTTTGGAATCACTCTCATGGAAGAATCCAGACTTGACCTACAAACAAAACACAATAAATAAACTATTTTCTTAATACTAAACACTAGACCATTCTTTTAATGCCCATCATTACTTTATATCACAAAACCCAAAGCTATTAAATAATAGCTAATTTGTTTCTACAATCTTTATTAAAGATATAAGCTTGTAATGAGGATAGAAGTAAAGCAAGAGTATTAAACTGGGCATGGTGGTTCACACCTATAATCCCAGCACTTGGGAAGGTGAGGCACAAGGATTGAGAATTACAAGCCAGCCTGAGCTCATAGTAAAAGGCTGTCTCAAACAAACAAACAAACCCAACCTAATAGTATTACCATGTATTATGGAAATACTTCAGGCTTAGGCAGAATATGATGACAGGTCACTAATCCCAATACATGGGAGGAGGATCACAAGTTAGAAGTGAATATACAAAGCAATCTGAAGTATATAGTGATTCTTGAAAAAAAAATGAAGAGGGAAAGAGAAAAGGAGGGAAGGAGAGAGGAAAGGAGGATAGTGGTTCCAGATGAGCCCAGGTAAAAAATTTTCACATTTCATCTAAAATAAAGAGTTGGGTGTGGTGGTATGCACTGTCATTATAACTAAAACATAAAATAGGACTGCAGTATAGGCCAGCTTAGGGAAAAAGCTATTACTCTCTTGTAATCCTAGCAACTCAGGAGGCTGAGAATTGAGGATTTTGGTTCTAAGTCAGCATAGACAATTCTGATTAACTATACATAACTGCAAGTGGAGCTATGATTCAATCAGTAGAGCATTAGCCTTGAGCACACAGGTTCTGAGTTTAAGCCTGGGGAAAAGCACGTGTGAGTGCATATGCACACCCCCCCTCAAAAAAAACAAATAACTAGAGCAAAAAGCATTAGCCACATGGTATTTACAGTGGTTACCTGCCTAGCCAGTGTGAAGCCTTGAGCTCAAATCGGAAAACACACACACACACACACACACACACACACACACACACACACACACACTAACTTGACAGAAGTGTAACAATGTAGCTATAAGAGTAGCCAGGTGTGGTGGCTCATGTCTGTAATCCTAGCTACTCAGGAGGCTGAGATATGAGGATCAAGGATCAAAGCCAGCGGGGCACAAAAGGACCTGAGAATCTTATCTCTAACTATCCCCTAGAAAATGGGAAATGGGGCTTGGCTCAGGGTAGGGTGGTAGCCTTGTGCTGAAGAGCTCGGGAGGAACAGAGCCCAGGCAGAGTTCAAGCCCTATGACCCACAAATATATATATCTATAAGGAACGAAGACATGCAGGGAATGATGGCTCACACTTGTAATCCTAGCTTCTCAGGAGGCTAGGATCTAAGGATTGCAGTTTAAAGCCAATCCAGGCACTAAATTCCGGGAGACTCTTATCTGTAATTAAACACTAGAAAACTGGAAGTGGTGCGCTGGGGCTCAATGGATAGGGTGGTAGCCTTGAGCTGAAGAGCTCAGGGACAGCACCCAGGCTCAGAGTTCAAGCCCTAAGACCAACAAAAAAAATAGAAAAGATATGACTATTGGAGGAACAATCTAAACCATCAAAATTAACAATAGTTTCAGAAAGAGAAGATAAATAAGAAATTATCAGCAAACTACTTCAACAAATTTCATAGAAACTAAAGTACTTGAAGCTGATACGGTCCAGATCAAGAAACAACAAATCAAAGGGCCGGGAGTTTGGACTAGTGGTAGAGTGTTTGCCTAGCATGCACAAATACCCAGGTTCAATTCCATGGTACCACATACATAGAAAAAACCCAGAAGTGGTGCTGAGGCTCATGTGGTAGAGTTCTAGCCTTGAGAAAATCCAAGGACAGTGCTCAGGCCCTGAGCCCAAGCCCAGGACTGGCAAAAAAAAAAAGAAACAACAAATCAAGAAATATCAAACCAAGACACAGCATTATGAAAGTTTAGACTGCTGAGAAAATAGCTAGGATATTACAGATGAGGAAAAAAATGGGTCCCTGAAGAAAGCTTGTGAAATAGAAGTGCAAAGAATGACTCCAAATTGAAAAAAAAAGTCAACCTAAAATACATTGGATATACAAAAGGATCAATTACATATGAAGATAGAAAAAGGCATATCCAATATGTGCAAGGTTTAAAGAATGAACCTCTTATGAACCTTGTTTTAAAAAACACGCTGGAAGAAAACACTATACAACAATACAGACAGTACTTACTGTGCTTTTTATATCTTCACTTATTGGTAGGATTGAGGAAGTATTTTTTTTCTTTTTCAAATTTCATAGATTTTGAATTAAAGCCATTTTACCTTATTTTTATTCACTCTGAAACATTATGTTCACGAAAAAATTAAAATAATAGAAAAGTATGTAACATACAGTTTTTTTGTCAGTCCTGGGGCTTTAACTCAAGGTCTGAGCACTGTCCTTGGGCTTTCTCAAGGCTAGGACTCTACCACTTGTGTCACAGCACCACTTCTGGCTTTTTCTATGTATGTGGTACCATGGAATCGAACCCATCTTCATGCATACTACGGCAAGCACTCTAACACTAGGCCAGATTCCCGGCTCAACATACAGTCCCAGAGTTCAACTCCAGTAAGTAAACACTCTCCCTCTCCCTCTCCCTCTCCCTCTCTCTCATACACACACACACAGCAAAAGTAAAAATAAGATAAAAGATACAAAGAAAGTATATACTAAGACAAAAGGATAAGTTAGGAAAGAAAAAGAGGCATAATTTAGGAAACATAAAATCCAATATAGGAGTGAGGCAAAGAGATGTCTAAGAAAACATTAAATAAAATGCCCAGGACTGGGAGCCTAACCTAGTGGTAGAGTGCTTATCTTGCATGCACAAAGCCCTGGGTTCAATTCCTCAGCACCACATACATAGAAAAAGCTGGAAATGGTGCTGTGGCTCGTGTGGCAGAGCAAAAAGTGTCCAAGGACACTGCCCAGGCCCTGAGTTCAAATCTCCATGACTTGGGAAAAAAAAGCCCAGATCATAGTTCCACACCAAACATATAAGATGAAAATAGTGTGACTAAAATGGCAGTCATATTAAGGGCTATATTGTCCATGATCCAACTGTCATCGTCCCAGTCCCACCTGTCTTTAAACTCAGAGGAGGCAAAGCAGCTCAGACAGGACCCAGCTGGTCTGGTTTCAGCTCCAGCCTACCCCTCCCACCAGCAGTACAGCTGCAGGGAGCAGGTGTGGACAGGCATTCCCCCCCCCACAGTACTTATCTTCTATCAGCTACTGAGGGTGGGTGCTGGGTATGGAGAGAGTAGAAACAAAAATATCAGAATATCACCCTCCCCCACTGTTCCTCATCCAACCATATGGTTATCAGACTACTAATTTTTTAGTCCATACAAAAGCCTTGCTGGTGCTCGGTCATGAGCTTCTTTCCCTAAACTCGCTCATGATCTTAGGCTTTAATTTCCCCTGAAGCTATTCTTGTACATTCTTAAGGAAGCTGAATCCAGACAATGACCCAGAGACTCTAGGCAGCTTATTCTCCCCTGGAACTAATCATTCAGTATTGCCCCTTGGGTAAACAACAGATATATGCTTTATATTTAAGTTTTCAAAATAAAGCAATGCATTTCACTTTGGTAAACTATAAGGAAAAACAAAAGGAAAGAGTTGGGGCAAATATTGCCAATTGCATGCAATGAAGGAGGAGGCAATACAGCTGGGAGGGACACCAAAGTGGCTACTAAAAGCAATGATAATTTTCTATTTTATTTTCTTTTTTCTTGCCAGCCCTGAGCCTTGAACTCAGAGTCTGGGCACTGTTCTTGAGCTTTCTCAAGGTTAGCACTCTACCATTTCAGCCACGGGGTGCCAAGGAATTGAACCCAGGGCTTTGTGCATGCTAGTCAAGTGTAATAACCTGGTTAGCTGCCAAATTGTTTTTTGTTTTTTGCTCGACCACTCATGAGTGGTTAGGACCAACTGCGTGTGTTCTCATCCTTGTGGTTATTGACTATGGGCATTGTAAGGTGATGTTATACCATGACTACCACCTGCATGTTATGTTTAACTTTAAAAGCTCAGCCCCATAAAAGGTTGGGGCTGCACAAAGGTGGAGCATAGCCACTGTGCTGCTATTAAACTAACTCCTAGCTCAGTTCACTGAGTGTTGGTGACTATTGCTGGGGGGCTCGGGCCCCCCAAAATAACTGAGATATTACATCAAGCACTCTAACACTAGGCCACACTCTCAGCACCAATGTTCTGTTTTCTACGTAGTGTTTTATTTTCCTTTGTATCGTACATATGCATTTAATACACTGCTGTTTTTAGGTTATACTTCATAATAACAAAATAATTTAAATCAGGATAAAAGGAGCCCAGTGATGGTGGCTCACAAGTGTAGTTGTAGCTACTGAGAAAGCTGGGATCTGAAGATCTCAGCTCAAGCCAGCTCAGGCAGAAAAGTCTGTGAGACTCTTATCTATGAGTAGGTATCACAAAGCCAGAAGTGGAGCTGTGGCTCAGGTGGTAGAGCACTAGCACTAAGCACAAAGAAGTTCAGGGATAGCACCCAGGCCCTGAGTTCAAGTCCCAGAACTGGTACAAAACAAGAACAAAAAAAAGAAAAAGCTGGTTGCTGGTTACTCACCTGTAATTCTATCTACTCAAGAAGCTACTGGTTCAAAGCCAGCCTGGACAAGAGAGTCCATGAGACTCCTATCTCCAATTAAGCACCAAAAACTCAAAAGTGGAGCTGTGGATCAAATAGTAGAGCACTAACCTTGAACAAAAAAGTTTAGGGGCACTGTCCAGGCCTTGAGTTCAAGCCCCAAGACTGGCACAAAAATAAACAGAAAAAAAAGGCCAGGAGTTTGGCCTCGTTGTAGAGTGCTTGCCTAGCATGCACAAAGGCCAGGGTTGGATTCCTTGGTACCACATACATAGAAAAAAAGAAGTGGTGCTGAAGCTCAAGTGGTAGAGCTCTAGCCTTGAGAAAGTCCAAGGACAGTGCGCTGAGTTGAAGCCCCAGGCCTGGCAGGGGAAAAAAAAGGAGAAAAGGAGAAAGGAATCACCTGTGATACTACAAGAAATGTGGCCAACAGCAGTAAGATTTACTTACCATTTCATACGCTACTTCCTCAGGTGTATCTGTTTCCAAATTGAAGCTGAATTCAATAGCTTCATTATCTTTGTGTTTTCCTTTCAATTTCTTAGGGTCTTCAACCCATAGTCTTAGAGCCAGGGATGAATTTGAACAATCGTCTTCCTCTGCTAACTCCACCCTCAGTCCTGTGTCTTCAGCAAAAAATGCGTGGTTTAAAAGATCTCTGATGGACAACCTAATAAACAAAGCATACATCTTGTTACCAGTTCTTCCAATCACAAGATGAAAATCATTTAAGAAACATGAAATTCTAGCAACTCAGGAAGATCATGTTTTTGGGACCAGCCCAGGCAAAAAGTAAAACCTTACCTTATAAATAATTGAGACAAGATGGGCTAAGATATAGTGCCTGCCTAATAAGCATGAAGACCTGAGTTCAAACCCGAGTACCAACAGGAAAAAAAGAGGAAAAAAATAAAGATTTGATATATAAAATGTTGTAGCTGCAGTGAAAAAAGTTGAGTGGTTCTTCAAAGAGTAAAACAGAATTGTCATATACATTCAAAAGATAGGACAGCAGGAACATAACCACATACTAACATTTATAGAGCATTACACACCGTAACCACAAGGTAAAAATAACCTAAATGTCTATCAACAAATAAATTTATAAACAAAATGTAGCATATTCATATAATCAGATAAATTCAGTCTTATTAAAAAAAAAGTTGGATGCTAATGGCTAGAGGCTGAGACCTAAGGATTACAGTATGAAGCAGTCTATGCAGGAGAGTCCATGAGACTCTTATGTCAAATTACAAAAAAAGTTGGAAGTATGCTGGGAATGTGGCTTAGTGGTAGAGTACTTGCCTAGCATGCATGAAGCCCTGGGTTCAATTCCTCAGTACCACATAAACAGAAAAAAACACAAATGACACTGTAGTTCAAGTGGTAGAGTGCTAGCCTTAAGCAAAAGAAGCTCAGGGACAATACCCAGGCCCTTAGCTCAAGCTCCCAGGACTGGCAAAAAAAGAGTTGGAAGTGGAGTTGTAGTTCAAGTTGTAGAGAACCAACCTTTAGCAAAAATGGAGAGTATCCAGGCTCTAAATTCAAGGCACAATACTGGCACAAAATAAAGGAGGAAAATTCTAATACCTGCTATAATGGGAATCAACCTTTAAGAAAAAAGTACAGAAGCTGAGTTCATGCTATAAAGTAAACACAAAGGAACAAACCCTGCTTGATTCTACTTACATGAGCAACCTAAAACGGGCACACTCACAGAGTCAGAAGGTAGAACAGAGAAGAAATGGGAAGTTAAGGTTTAGTGCATACAATGTTTTACTTTGGGATGATGAAAAAATTCTCCAGCTGGATAGTAATAATGGTTGTATGTAGAGTAGATGTACTTAATGCCACTGAAATATGTACTTCAAATGTTGAAAATGGTTTAACTTCAGTTATATATTTTCACTACAATTAGTAATTCCACAGTCTGTACAAACACTAAAAATGCTTTAGAATAAAGCCATTATTAAACAGGTGGCTTTATACAACCTGAGATATGCAACCCTGAAATTGAGTAGACATTATTAAAAAACAGGGGAAAGCTGGGTGCCAGTGGATCACGCCAATAATCCTAGCTAATAAAGAGGCTGAAATCTGAGGATTGAGGTTCTAAGGTAGTCTGCCAAGTAAAGTCTGTGAAACTATTATCTCCAATTAGCCACCAGAAAGCCAGAAGTTCAGATGTGGCTCAAAATCTTAGGTACATCACCTAGGACTAAGTTCATGAATGTGCACGTGTGTACGTACACACACACACACACACACACACACACACAGAAACCAAACAGCAGGGCATTGGTGACTCATGTCTGTAATCCTAGATTCTCAGGAGGCTGAAATCAGAGGACTGTGGTTGGAAGCTAGCCAGAGCAGGATTGTTCTTGAGCCTCATATCTCCAATTGATCACAAAAAAAGCTAGAAGTGGTGCTGTGGCTCAAGTGGTAGAGTGTTAGTCTTGAGCAAAAGCAGCCCAGGGACAGGGCCCAGGTACAGAGTTCAAGCCCTAGGACTGGCAAAAAAAAACAAAAAACAAGGGCCTGGGAATGTGGCTTATGGTACAGTGCTTGCCTAGCATGCATGCAGCCCTGGATTCAGTTTCTCAGTATCATATAAATAAAAAAGGCTGGAAGTGGTGCTGTGCTCAAGTGGTAGAGTGCTAGCTTTGAGTAAAAGAAGCTCAAGGACTAGCCTGGCACCAGTGGCTCACACCTGTAATCCTAGCTACTCAGGAGGCTGAGATCTGTGGATCACAGTTCAAAGCCAAGCCAGGCCAGGTGCTGTAGCTCATGCCTGTAATCATAGCTACTCAGGAGGCTGAGATCTTACGATCAAGATTTAAACCAGCCTGGGCAAAAAAGGACCTGAAACTGTTATCTCCAATTAACCTCTAGAAAACGGGAAGTGGGGCTTGGCTCAAGGGTAGGGTGGTAGCCTTGAGCTGAAGAGGTCAGGGACAATTCCCAGGCTGAGTTCAAGTCCCACGACTCACAAAAAAAAGCCAACCCAGGTGGGCAAGGCTGTAAGACACTTATCTCCAATTAACCACCAGAAAACCAGAAGTGGCACTGTGACTCAAGTAGTAGAGCCCTAGCTTTGAGCTAAAGAGCTCAGGGACAGCGCCCAGATCCAGAGTTCAAGCCTCACAACAGACAAAAAACAAACAAACAAACAAAAAAGGAAGTTCAGCGACAGTGCAAATAAAAAAAGAGAGAGAGGTCCATGAAATTCTATAGAAAGCCTATAATCATCATTAATATAGAGGTAAAAGGCAAAAAAAAAAAGATGAACCTACCAAGCTTGTCAGTAATTGTCCAAGGTTCAATTTAAAGGGAAGTCAACATTAACACTAAAAACTATATAAAACACAAATTGTGACATAAATCTACAATAATACTTTTTGAACAAATGTGTCCATCTTAGCTTCCCATTGTTGACATAGGATATATGATCAAATAAACATATAGATATAATCTCAATTATCTGCTAACTTGTGAGGGCCAACTGAAAAATAACACACATGTAGAAAGATAACACAAAGTCATTTCAAGAATAATTCAGGGACTGGAGTTTGGCCCAGTGGTAGAGTGCTTGCCTAGTATACATGAACACCTGGGTTTCATTCCTCAGTACCATATACACAGAAAAAGCCAGAAGTGATGCTGTGGCTCAAGTGGTAGAGCTCTAGCCTTGAGAAAGCCAAAGGATAGTGTTCAGGACCTGAGTTCAAGCTCCAAGACTGGCAAAAAAAAAGAATTCAGAAGTCTAAAAATGGCAAACATGGCTGTGGGCATTGTTCAAACTGTAGAACATTTGCTTAACATGTAAGAAGCCCTGGATTCAATCCCTAGTACCGGGGAAAAAAAATACAGCAACATTTCTAAACCAGCAAACAACATGCACTGATTCACTGCACTCTACACAGTTTAGCTCCCACTCAAAGGTCAAACTCATTACCAATAAAAAGCCTGAGGTCAAAAAAATGACTCAGTATAAAATGAGAGAAAAATGCAACCATCATGTTACATCATTTATTTACCTACACTACACCCACCTTTCAGATTTGTTTTGACGAATACATCCTTCAATGATTTCTTTCACTTCAGGATCAGTGACTTTATTGAAGCTGGCTGGTTTTATACCCTAGGAGAGGAAAAATGATTTATCATTAATAAAGCCTTTGAAAGCCCAAATCAGCATAACAAACATTTTTGGCACGGTGGCACTGGAGTTTAAACTCAGAGATTTGTACTTGCTAGGCATTCTACTGCTGACCCACACTTGTAGCTAAGTATTTTTTTTGTCAGTCCTGGGGCTTGAACCCTGGGCCTAAGCACTTGGGCTTTTTCAAGGCAAGCCCTCTACCACTTGAATCACAGCACCACTGCCTGCTTTTTTCTGTGTATGTAGTAGAGGAATCAAATCGGGTCTTCATGCATGCTAGGCAAGCACTCTACCACTAGGCCAAACTAAAGGCCCCTAAATATTATTTTTATCACAAAACCACATTCAAGTATTAAATGACATAATACATACATATATCTAACTTCCTCAAAAAAGATATTGCTATTTGTCAATCAAAGACAAAGTCATACATTATATGTATTTATGTGAGCATATACAGGGACTAAAAATAATCCCAATGATATAGTTAATGCTGATACTATAATATAAACAAGGAAAAAATGTAGAATCCTGAAATATGCAGCAGTATAACAATTAGGTGTTGAATTAGCGAAAAATGGCTTGTTTGCTTAGTGACAGGGTGCGTGGGCTAATTTCAAGCTCAGAATCCTTCCACCAGAAACCTAAATAACTAAGAGTATACAGGTACACAACACTATACCCTCTACCCTTTCCACTAACCACTTAACTATGTTCCAGCCTTGAGTAAATGACTGTCTTTCTTGCCTCCTAAATGAAAAAAGTTGGTGTACTGTAAATTACAAATAAAGTACAAGGAGCTGGGAATGTGAATTAGTGGTAGAGTGCTTGCCTACCATGTATGAAGCCCTGTGTTCCAGTCATCAGTACCACAGAAACAGAAAAAGCTGGAAGTGGCTCTGTGGCTCAAGTGGTAGCGCACTAGCCTTGCTCACAGAGAGGATCAGGGACAGAACCCAGCCCCTGAGTTCAAGCCCCAGGACCAACAAAAAATATTAACAATAATAAAGTGCAAAACACTTCTACTTATGACTCTCCATATTAAAAATACAAGCTAAAATTACTTTCTAGCATTTTTTACCTTTTAAAGACACTTTGAAACATATTAAAATTAGAATAGTTTAATAAATCTCATATAACCATGACCACCTTCCATAGCAATCACCATTGTGAACCTCATTTCAGTTATCTACTCCCACATTGTTCACATACTATAATATTTTGAAGTATATATAAGCATCATATAAGGACCTTTTTTGTTTGTATGCCTTTAACTCATGGACTGGATGTTGTCCCTTAGCTTTTTCACTCAAGGCGGTATTCTACCACTTAAGCCACACCTCTACTTCTGGACTTGGCTGGTTAGTTGGAAATTTTCCTAGACAAACTGGCTTTGAACCATAATCCCAATATCTCACCCTCCTGATAGCTAGGATTATTATTTTGAGCCACTGGCACCCAAGCTAGGACCTTTTCTTTCGTTCTTTCCTTTTTTAAAGAATTCATATTATTAAGTCTGACACAGTGGCTCAAACCTGTAAACTATTTGGGAGTTGGACTCAGAAAATTGTGGTTTAAAGTCAGCCTGAACATAGCTCAAAAGATTCTATCATAATGAATGGCTACATATAACACTGTGCACCTGTCATTCCAGTGACAAAGAGAAACACAAGTACAAGGATCACAGTCCTGGCTTGAAATGAGCATAAAGCAAAAGGGGACTGGTAGAGTGGGCAAGTGATAGAATGCATTAAATATCTGATGCATAAACTTTCAGGCATTCTATCACTAGCAAATACTAGAAATTAGTGTTTTCTTTTCCACAAGAGAATCTGGTGTTAAACATTTACTAAAGTCTCTTATATTCAACAAAAGCTTCTTTTCCTATTATTATGAAATTAATTTGCTGGAAAAACTATGCCATTTGTCCTCTACAATGGCCTAGATTCTGGTCTTAGGTCTATTATCGTATTGTCTTATTATCTTTTTGTCTACCTTTACAAACCTCTAGAGTCATAGAGACATGGGGTCAAAACCTGTAAGTATCAATAGCTGTGGGAAGGTAGACAAGTCATAACATCTGAATTTTAATTTCATCATCTAAAAACTGAAAATTGCCGGGCATCTGTAGCTCATGTCTGTAATCCTAGCCTATAATCTCAGGAAGCTAAGATCTAAGGATCATAGTTCAAAGACAACCCAGGCAGAAAAGTCTCCATGAGAATCTATCTACAATTAACTACTCAAAAACTGAAGTAGAGCTGTGACTGAAGTGGTAGAGTGCTAGCTGAGCAAAATCCCCCAGGCCCCCAGTGCCCAGGGGCTGACTTCAAAGCCCCACAACTGACAAAAAAATAAAAATAAAAACTGAAGATTACACCTACTTTCATATGAATACAAAGATTAAACCGTGCAGAGCACAGCATACATTTAAAAATACACCTTTGATGATGCCTATTGTCAAAAAGATGAAAGGTAAGTGCTAGCAATGATGTGTAGAAAAGAGCACCTTAGGCTGGATGCTGGTAGTTCACGCCTGTAATCCAAGCATCTCAGGAGGCTGAGATCTATGGATAGTGGTTTGAAGCTAGCCTGGGCAGGAAAGTCTGTGAAATTCCAATTAATCACAGATAAAGCCATAAGTGGCCCTGTGGCTCAAGTGGAAGAGTGCCGACCTTGAGCAAAAGGAGCTCAGGGTGAGCACCCAGTCCTTGAGTTCAAGCTCTGCAATCAAACACTTGTCTAGAGGCTGGACCACTGGAATGGTGGAATAATTTATCGAGGGCTGGGAATGTGGCTTACTGGTAGAGTGCTTGCCTACCATATATGAAGCCCTAGGTTTGATTCCTCAGTACCACATAAACAGAAAATGCCAGAGGCTCAAGTGGTAAAGTGCTAGCTCTGAGCAAAAGAAGCTCAGGCATAGTATCCATGCCCTGAGTTCAAGCCCCATGACAAGAAAGAAAGAAAGAAAGAAAGAAAGAAAGAAAGAGAGAGAGAGAGAGAGAGAGAGAGAGAGAGAGAGAGAGAGAGAGAGGGAGGGAGGGAGGGAGGGAGGGAGGGAGGGAGGGAGGGAAGGAAGGAAGGAAGGAGGGAGGGAAGGAAGGAAGGAGGGAGGGAAGAGAGAAATCCATGGAGACTCTTCAACAAAGCTAAAAATATGCTCAAGGTATATGTTTTCTTATGATGTTTGCTGCAGCATTATCCACAATTGTCAAGATAGCCACTTAAGTATCCACCAATAGATAAAAGCATAAAGAAATTATGTAATTTCAAATATAAGCTTTAAACATATTAGACAAACATTCTATCACTGGGCCACAGCCCTAGCCCTCAATTATATTAGAGGAAATCAGATTTACCAACTTCAACCTAAAACGTAGCAATTTGTGAAGTAAAAGAATGAAGTTATACTTACACTGGTTACTTTACGGTATATTTGAGCTGCATTCTGACACTCAGAGTAAGGGTATTCTGAAGTAGCCATTTCTAGCATGCACATGCCAAAAGCATAGACATCTACGGATTCGTCATAGTGTTCTTCATACATCTCTGGAGCCATAAACTCTGGAGTTCCTACAATATGCCACAAACACATTTTTAATAATAAACATATCATCCAAATTTTCTTTCCCTATAAAAATTATGCCAATGTGTGCTACCCAAGGCACATGCCTAACTATAAAACTTGTATTATCTATATTAAACACTTGAAGAATCTCCTTGCTTTTCCACATGGATAAAATATAATTTTCCAAGGAGTGGAAAATGGGGACAAAAACATGAGAAGGGGTTATCAGTGTGTGAGAAGTAATGCACCTACTACCTGACAAATGCAACTATAACCCCTCTATACATTACCACGACAATAAAAAATAAAATATATAATTTTCTAATACTCAAAACTCAGGTTTGAGTTTTCAAACTCGATTTTATTCCTATCCTTGTTTCAGTTTTTTCTCAACTTAGTTAACTTCCTTAAATCCTCAGAATCTTTCCATAATCCAGACACATAGCCTACAAAAGAAATATAGTAGATTCCTGTGAAGTAAATGACCATATAATAACTATTTCAAAACAAATTTACAATCAAGATCAGTGACTGGTGAAGTAAATTTTTCTATGAAGATCCAGATATTTTCAACTTTGCAATGCATATGGACTATGCAAATATTTACTTCTACAGTGGATCAACAGCTACAGACAACTTGTAAATGAATGGACGTAGCTGTGTTCCAATAAAACTTGATTCATAAAAGTAAGCAGTAGACTAAATTGGGCCCATGAGCCGGAGGTGACACACCTCTGTTCTAAACATATATAATTGAGAAATTTCTCAAATACCCAACCAGTAAAATGTAAAATATTAATCACCAATGACACTTTTAGCAAATGATGTACGCATTAGGGTAGCCAGTCCTAGATCACCAATCTTCACAGATCCGGTGGGTCCAGTGATGAAGATGTTGTCACACTTCAGATCTCGATGGATAATAGGAGGAGTCCTTGTGTGTAAGAACTGCAACCCCTTTAAAATTTGTCTGCACCAGCTCCTTAAGACCTTTGGTTTCATGACTTTAAATCGCTTTAAGTACCTATACAAAAAGATAAAAGACTAGGCGTGAACAAATACATCCAGCTTACTAGATGAACACGTAAGCGCTTAACATTTATGCACTATGATCATTATCCATGGGTTGCTTTCTATTGTCTGCCATGGTAAAAAAAAAAAAACACAATTTAAATCAGACAACGTCCTTAGATGAGATTTCCAAATTTTCAATAACTAAAGCTCAACTCCTCTAAATTTATCCCCCGGTCCATCAATAAAGAAACTGATTATTTCTTTTCTCTTTTTTTTTGCCCTTATTGTTAATGTGGTGACTATATCTGACTTTTTAACCTGGTGTATTGTACATACATTTATTTCTTTATTTGAAATAGGGAGGGGAAGGGGACAAACAAGATGATTGGGAGGGGATGTAGGGAGGGAAAGGGGACAAAACATGAGAAGGGGTATCAAGGTTTGAGCAGTAATGTACCCATTATGTAACGAATGTAACTGTAACCCCTCTACACATTACCCCGACAATAAAATACAATTTAAAAAAACAGTAAGTTTACCAAAATATTAAAAAAAAATCAAGCCATGAGTAGTGAAATCCCAGCTAGGTGGGAGGTATAGGTGGAAGATCATAATCCAATGGTAGTCTAGGAAAAACCAAAACCTACCTGAAAAAAAATAACTAAAGAGCCGGGAGTTTGGCCTAGTGGTAGAGGGCATGCCTAGCATGCACGGAGCCCTGGACTCAATTCCTCGGTACCACATACACAAGCATCTGGCTCTATAGTTAGTATTTATTGCTGGCTAGAACTATAAACTCGGCCAAATTCCCAATCATTTTATTTTACAATGTGACATGTTTTCTGTATAATGATTTAAATGCAAAATTCCAAGATACTTTCCAAAATATTAATTCCCTAATCACTGTTCAAAACATCCTGGGCAGGATTCTTTTTTCCTTTTTGCCAGTCCTGGCCTTGAGCTCAGGGCCTGAGCATTGTCCTTGGACTTTCTCAAGGCTAGAGCTCTACCACTTGAGCCACAGCACCATTTCGGGCTTTTACCTATGTATGTGGTACCGAGGCTGAACGTGGGTTTTCATATATGCTAGGCAAGCACTCTATCACTAGGCCAAACTTCCAGCCCTGTGTTCCTTTTTTTTTTTGGTCAGTCCTTGGGCTTGAACACTGGGCCTGAGTACTGCCCCTGACAGCACCACTTCAGCTCAAGGCTACAGCCCACCCCTTAAGCCACAGTGCCACTTCCGGTTTTCCAGTGGTTACTTGGAGATAAGTCTTCTAGTCTTTGGGGCTGGGAGTTTGGCCTTGTGGTAGAGTGTTTGCCCAGCATGCACGAACACCTGGGTTTGATTCCTTGGTACTATATATATAGAAAAAAAGCCAGAAGTGGTGCTGTGGCTCAAGTGGTAGAGCTCTAGCTTTGAGAAAATCCAAGGACAGTGCTCAGGCCCTGAGCTCAAGGCCCAGAACTGGCAAAAAAGAAAAAAAAAGTCTTCTGGTCTTTAGTACTCGGGCTGGCTTTGAACCTTGATCCTCAGATCTCTGCTGCCTGAGTTGCTAGGGTTATAGGCTTGAGCCACCGCACCTGCTAAGATTGAGATTCTTTTTTTTCATATATTTTGATTGTAATTAATAGAAGGGTTACATTATATTCACCAGATAGAAGGTTCATTATTTCACAAACATTGATACCCTTTCTCATGTCTTGGTCCCCATTTCCCTTCCCCCACCCCCATCCCTCATCTTGTTTCCCCCCTTCCCTATCCTATTTCATATACCCAAATAAACATATATACAGTATATCAGATGACAAGGTAAAATACTGTAACCATATGAGATAACCAAGGGACAGCAAAAGAGATGATAAATAACAGTACATTGAGGACAACAATCACTTATTATATGGCATTTGTTTCTATATCCTGGAGGTTCTTTCATTTAACGAGACTGAAATTCTTTTATTTATTTATTTTTTATTTTTTTGCCAGTCCTGGGCTTGAGCACTGTCCTTGGACTTTCTCAAGGCTAGAGCTCTACCACTTGAGCCTCAGCACCACTTCCGGCTTTTTTCTATGTATGTGGTACCAAGGAATCGAACCCGGGTCTTCGTGCATGCTAGGCAAGCACTTTAACCACTAGGCCAAACTCCCGGCCCGAGACTGAAATTCTTATCTCCAATTAAGCACCAGAAAACTGCAAGTGGCACTGTGGCTCAAGTGGTAGAGCACTAACCTTAGCTGAAGAGCTCATGGGCAGCGCCTAGGCCCAGAGTTCATTCCCTATGACTGCCAAAATATAATTAATTCTTCATCACTGTGCTTTGTAACAAATGTCATTAACATCCTACTTTTAATCTTCTCTGAAACAAACACAATTATTTTTGCCAGTCCTATGGCTTGAATTCAGGGCCTGGGCACTATTCTGGGGCTTTCTTGAGGCTAGAGCTCTACTACTTGAGTGACAGCACCACTTCCAGCTTTTTCTTTGTATGTGATACCAAGGAATTGAATCCAGAACTCTGTGCATGCTTGGCAAGCACTCTACCACTAGATCAAACTCCTGGCCCCAACTCACAATTTTTAACCAGGTAATATTTTATAGGGCTAGGGGTATGTGACTCCAAGAGGTAGAGCTTTGGAGTATGGAACACAAGGCTCTGAGTTTAAATTTCATTACTACTACAAAAAGTTACTACCACTGTAGCCAGGCGCAGTGGCTCATGCCTATAATCCTAGCTACTCAGGAGGCTGAGATCTGAGGATTGTTGTTCAAAGACAGCCCAGGCAGTAAAGAACATGAGACTCTTATCTCCAATTAACCACTAGAAAACCAGAAGTGGTGCTGTGGCTCAAGGCATAGGGTGGTAGCCTTGAACTGAAGAACTTAGGGACAAGGCCCCAGGTCCAGGGGTTAGGGGTAGGGTGGTAGCCTTGAACTGAAGAGCTTAGGGACAAGGCCCCAGGCGCAGGGGTCAGGGGTAGGGTCGTAGCTTTGAGGTGAAACACTCAGGGACAGTGCCCAGGCCCAGAGTCCAAGCCCCACTACCACCCAAACCAAAAACAAAAATTTACATTGTGTTTTTGCTCAGCATTGCTTGGCTTTGCTCTGCTCTGCTTTGTTATGCTTTTTGTACCCTTTTTCCTGGAGCCTGGAAGATGTCCCTGAGCTCTTTTGCTCAAGGGTAGGGCTCCACCACTTCAACCACAGCTCCAGTTTGAGCTTAATTGGTGCTTAATTTGAGCTTAATTTGGTGCTTAATTGGACATAACGAGTCTCATGAACTTTCCTGCACAGGCTGGCTTTGAATCAGGATCTTCAGAGCTCAGACTCCTGAGTAGCAAGGATTACAAGTGTACACCAATCGCATCTATCTCAAAAAGTTACTTCATTTATAAACCACTTTTATTACTCCTGAAGATTATTTCAAATGAAGCTTGGTTGGCACTACCAGAGTCAACTTACGTTTTTAAGGTTCCTGATGTCATTAGTTCCGTCACTAATACGATGCATTTCTTTCCTTTCAATATTGACTCCCAGGAATCATAAAATCGAACTATATTTGGATGTTGTAGACCTTTCAACATCTCTGCTTCTTCCTTGAACCTTTGTTGTTCAGCTTTGGTTAATTTCCGGTCCTGAAATATAAGAACAAGCTCCAATTTAAAGCCATAAAAATTTTCATGCATGCAGGGTGCAGTGGCTCATGCCTATAATCCTAGCTACTTAAGAGGCTGAGATCTAAGAATCACAGTTGAAAGCCAGCCCAGGCACTAAAATGTCCATGAGAATCTTATCTCCAATTAATCACCACAAAATCAGAAGTGGCCCTGTGGCTCAAAGGGCCACTGAAGAGCTGAAGAGCTCAGTAACAATGCCCAGGTGCAGAGTTCAAGTCCCATGTCTGACAAAAAAAAAAAAATATATATATATATATATATTTCCATGCACATGTCTAGCAGCTTTAGCATGTTTCATTCTACATATATATGCATTTCTAATTTTCACTTCTTTTCTTAAAATCTATATAATCATTGATAACCTTTAAGTCACCCAATAAGGCAAAGCAATACTCATTATATTTTATAACTATGTTATAAAGTCACCTACATAAATCAATAGCCTCTTTTGGATATGAGGTATAGGTGGAAAAGCATCTTGTCCCCAACCATTAGTTAGGTTTTCAAATGAAATCTCCTGGGTTTTTTTTCCTTCCCCAGGCCAGCCAAGATGGCAATCCTATTTAAGCTTCCCTTAGGCCTGGAGTGGCACTTGGGTCATAAGTTGAAATGGGGGGCAGAACGGCCTAGTGGTAGAGTGCTTGCCTAGTATGCACAAAGACCCGGGTTTGATTCCCCAGTACTGTGTACACAGAAAAAGCAAGAAGTGTTGTTGTGGGTCAAGTGGTAGAGCTCTAGCCTTGAGAAAGCCCAAGGACAGTGCTCAGGCCCTGAGTTCAAACCCCAGGACTGGCAAAAAAATAAGTTGAGGGGCCGGGAGTTTGGCCTAGTGGTAGAGTGCTTGCCTAGCATGCACAAAGACCTGGGTTCCATTCCCCAGTGCCAAAAAAAATAATAAGTTAGAAAAAAAATAAGTTGAGATGGGAGTTTTGCTTTTTGCATAGACTACCTCAAAATCAGATCCTCCTATTCACTACATCCCACAAACTAAGACTATAGGCCTGAGTCATCACAACTGGTCATCATTTCCCTTCTGACTAGTGGTTTATCTCCTTCTACTGATACTCAAAAGCAAAAACATATTTCTCATAAATAAGCAAATCATTTTTTCTCCCTAGAGAGTAGCCCCCACTGATTGAAAATACATAATTTAAAATATTAATGAGCCATGTAGATTTAATCAAACCCACACTGTACAACTGCTACTCCCTCAAGTTTTGCTAAATAATATATCACCATTATATTTTTCCCTGCATTAAATCCGCTTTAACTGCAGTCTTTACTCAGTTTTTTTTTAAATGTGTGTGTGGTGATGGCGATGTAAACCAGGGCTGTTCACACACTAAGCAAGTGTTCAAGTGTTCTTCCACTAAACTACATCCATGGTCCTTTTAGCACTTCTTTTTGTGCCAGTCTTGGAGCTTGAGCTTTTGTGCTCAAGGATAGTGCTTTATCACTTAGCTCACAGTTCCACTTCTGGATTTTTGGTGATTAATTGGAGATAAGAGTCTCATAGACTTTGGTGTCAGAGGTACCTTCAAACTGTGATCCTCAGATCTCAGACTTCAGAGTATTTAGGATTTCAGGCATGAGCTACCCAGTCCTTTTAGCACTTTTATCACCACTCCATTCATTAAATGTCTTCGTGTTAGTTACAGAGATTTCACACATTTCTCTCTTTCTTTGCAACTATTACATATTTTTCTCTGCACTGTGGTCTCTAGATGTATATGCTTCATCCTTTGTAGATGAAAGATATTTTGTATGGCTGGAGATTTTGGGGTGGTAAAATCTATTCTCTTTTACTGATCTATATTCTACCATCTTTTAGTATCTAGCACTGAAAATAAGAAATCATATACAAATACAATTCCTTTGCTTTAGTCTCTAGTTATTTATTGGCTTTTCTTTAAATAGCTACTTTAGATGCTCTTTCTACTTGATTACTCAGATTAATAACTACAATCTTAAAAGTGATATTCCTTCCTCATGTGAATTGCCCTTTTGTGAGTCCCTTCGATTTACTAAGATGGGCAAAAGATTGCCTTATGTGATGACAATATTATAAATGATCAAGGAATAGACTCCCTCCCAATATAGTAAACTCTGTGCTAACATGTTAATAGACATCAAGGAAGATTCTTTGCTCCATATCCAGTACCGTAAAATCTCTCTCTTCTTTCTCTCCTTTCCGGCTTTCTAGAGTAAAAATGAATCGGTCTACCAGGCTTCCAGGACCACTCACATATTTGAGGAAGTAGTAGTAGGCAAGAAAGTCAGCAGGGTCCAGGAATGTGGCCTTGCCTAGCATACACAAAGTCCTAGAATCAATTCCTTGGTACCACATACACAGAAAAAGCCGAAAGTGGCGCTGTGGCTCAAATACTACAGCAACAGCCTTGAGCAAAAGACACTCAGGGACAGTGCCTAGCCCCTGAGTTCAAGCCCCAGGACTGGTAAAAATTAAAAGTCAACAGGACTTCCTATGTTGTGTATTGAAAGTTTGTGCCTCTTTCCAGGCCCTAACATTTACATGGTGAAACCTCAATTCCTAATCTAACTGAATTTGGACATAGAGCCTTTATGGTGGTAATTAAAGTTAAATAACATTATATAAGTGGGGCCCTAATTATGATTTAGTAACCTTATAAGAGAAAATATCTCCACATCAGCAAGCCAGGAAGTAACCATGGCAAACCCCGAAGTGAGATTTGGAGCTTCCAGAAAAAATGTTCAACATTACTAGTCATTAGGGATATGACAAATCAAAATAAGAATGAGACACCATGGTACATTCATTATGATGGCAAATTAATAAATAAATAGCTGGCAATGGTGAGGGAAAGCTGAAGGAAAAACTGTACACTGCTGGCAGAAATATAAAATGGTACAATTACTATGGAAAGAAGTATACCAGTTATTCAAAATATTAACACAGAATTACTATAGGCTCCTACATTCCTATTTCTAAGTATGTAGACAAAAGCACTGAATGTATAAAGTCAAATAGAATTTTTTACACCATGTTCATAATAGAGCTATTCACAAGACCCAAAAAGTATAAATAACCCAAATAACCATCAAAAATAAATTGATAAAATAATAAATACATACAATAGAAAAGTATTAAGTGTTCAATGAAATAGAATTCTGACATGTAGCTAGGCACGGGTGGCTCACACAGTTCAAAGCCAGCCCAGGAAGGAAAGTCCATATGATTCTCATCTCCAGCGAACATCCAAAAAATCCAAAGTGGAACTATGGTTCAAATGGTAGAGCACTAGCCTTGAGCAACAAAAAGCTCAGGGACAGGATGCAGGACTTGAATTCAAGCCTCAGGACAAAAAAACAAGAATATTTTTGACATGCGCTATGATACTGATTAATCTTGAAAATATTAGGCTAAGTGAAAAAAAAGACATAAAAGAACATTGTTCTGGGGGAGAGAAAGGAGGAGAAAAATGTGGGAAGGGGTAACAACGTTGGAGAAGGCATGTACATTACCTTATGTATGTAAGTATAACCTTCCTGTACATCACCGAGACAATAAAAGTAAAGTTAAAAAAAATATTGGGCTGGGAGTATGGCCTAGTGGTAGAGTGCTTCCCTAGCATGCACAAAGACCTGGGTTCAATTCCTCAGTACCACATACATAGAAAAAATCCAGAAATGGTGCTGAAGCTCAAGTGGTAGAGCTCTAGCCTTGAAAAAAATCCAAGGATAGGGCTCAGGCCCTGAACTTAAGCCCAGGATTGGCAAAAAAAAATTATTGGGGGGGGGAAACATTGTTCCTTGGTCTGGGAATGTGGTAACTTGCCTAGCATGCATGAAGCCCTGGGTTTCATTCCTAACTACCACATAACCAGAAAAATCTGGAAGTGGCTCTATGGCTGAAGTGGTAGAGTGCTAACCTTGAGCAAAAGAAGCTCAGAGACTGCCCAGGCACTGAGTTCAAGTCCCATGACTTGCAAACAAACAAACAAACAAAAATCCATTGTTCCACTTCACAAAAATACCCAGAAGGGACAAATTCAAAAACAGAACAATAGAAGGTTCTAGGATCTAGGGAGAGTTGTGGAATGGGGAGTTAATTCAACAGGCACAGAATTTCTCTTTGGTATAATTTTTTTAAAAAAAAGCTAAAGAGATAGTGTGATAGCTAGAGATAGTGTGATAGCTATACAACAATTTGGATTATACAACTGGGCACCAGTGGCTATGATCTTAGCTGCTGAAGAAGCTGAAATCTGAGGACCAAGGTTCAGAACTAGTTGGAACAGAAAAGCCCATGATTTTTACCAACAATTAGGCAGGGAAAAACCAGCCAGGTGCTGGTGGTTCATTCCTGTAATGTTAGGTACTCAGGGAGCTAAAATCTAGGGATGATAGTTCAAAGCCAGCCAAGGCTTAAAGTGGTAGCGAATTATTCTTGACCAGAAAAGCTCAGAAACAGTGCCCAAACCCTGAGTGCAAGCCCCAGGACTGACAAAAAAAGCCAGAAGTGGAAGTATGACTCAAGTAGTACAACACCAGCCTTGAGCAAAATACTAAGCAATAATGCAAGGCCCTGAATTCAAGCTCTAGTCTAATTTTAAAAATAGAGCCAGGCACGGTGGCTCATGCCTGTAACCCTAGATACTCAGGAGACTGAGATCTGAAATCATGGTTCAAAGCCAACCCGGGCACTAATGTCCGTGAGAGTCTTATCTCCAATTAACCTCTAGAAAACAGGAAGTGGTGATATGGCTCAAGGGGTAGGGTGTTAGCCTTGAGCTGAAGAGATCAGGGACAATGCCCAGGCCCAGAGTTCAAGCTCCATGCCTGACAAGAAAATAGAATTGTAACTAATGGTTCCACCATGGTGTTTCACACATGCATATATCATGTTCTTATTAGAATAACCTCTTCTAGGAAGTGGTACTCTGGATCAAGTGGTAGAGTGCTAGCCTTAAGAAAACTCAAGGACAGTGCCCAGCCAGAGTTTAAGCCCTAGGATTCACAAAAAAAGGAAAGAAAGAAAGAAAGAATAAACTCTTTCCCCATCCCCTCCATCCAATTAATGTCCAACAGCTTTCAAAGCCATTTTCACATATAAACATAATGTAATTTAGTACTATTCACCTTCCATCATTCTCTTTCCTACACCTGGCTTCCTCATCCACCAAACAGACCCATAGTTAAAATCATGTTGTGTATGCATGTATATGTATATGTGGACACATATGTATATACCCATGTACACATCTAAAATTATGTATGTCTTTTTTATCAAGCTTCCACAAATGAGCAAAAATATGAGACATTGGTCATTTTGAGATTGCTTTATCTCAACTTTCTGTCCATTTTCCTGAAAATGATATAAATTCATTTTTCTCTATGGATATAAAATATGCCATGGTATATATGTATCATGTCTTCTTTATTCACTGGTTATCAGGTACTTCAGCTAATTCCACATTTGGATATTGTGAAGAGTGCTGGTATAAACATCACTCTCTCCACTTTAGAATAAATTCAACAGCTTTCATTATTCTCTTTTCATATTTGCAAGTAAACCATTTCAATCATATTCTCTTTCACTTTCTCCTAGTATCCATGACAATAATAGAGGCTGTTTTGGAAATGTACTTTTTTTCTTATTGTTATTATAAAAGTATAGTTAAAAATGTACATTTTTTAACAAAAAGTTATTTTAAAGCTAAGGTCAATAAAGTGTCGCTGTGGTTCCAAGTGGTAGAGCACTAACTAATCTTGAGCAAAGGAACTCAGGGCTAGGGCCCAGGCCCTGAGTTCAAAACTCCATGACCAAAAACAAAACAAAACAACAGGGGCCGGGGAGTTTGGCCTAGTGGTAGAGTGCTTGCCAAGCATGTACAAAGCCCTGGGTTCGATTCCTCAGTACCATATACACAGAAAAAAAAGCTGTAGGTGGTGCTTTGGCTGAATGGGTAGAGTGCTAGCCTTGAGAAAGCCCAAGAACAATGGCCAGGACCTAAGTTCAAGCCCTATGACTGGGAAAAAAGAACAGTCAAGAGATTCAAAGGAAAAAAACAAGCAACCTTAAAAGGAATCTACAAACAAGTAAAATGTTTATGCTTTTCTGCCTTACCTAAGATGACTAATAAATCCTAAATGCCCCTATAATTATGTAGATGTCATCCACATCTGATAGATCAGCAGATCTACTCTAAAGAACAAATAAATTTTTGAGCCTCCTGATTAAATTAAGAGAACACAAGGTTTTTATGTATCAAACTACCCTACTTCATCCTTTGATCCTATAGATCAAAAGTAGTCAGTATTAGGAGTAAACAACTTTACAAAATTACAACTGCTTCCCTAGACATATTGCTGGAGGTAAAGTCCACTAAAAAGGTAGAGCCAACACCATTAAGACTCTACTTCTAATTCAAGGAGTGGAAAGTAAGCCTGTTAAACTAGCATGAAAATCCAGAGGGAGTACTTAAGAGTAGAGCTTTCAGCTAAAATTGCAATCCTCATTTAATCACACACACAGAGACACATACACAATATTATAGCAATGATAACTACTTTGACAAAATAACTCTCATATATCACCCATGAGAGTTCTTACGCAAGAAAGGAAAGATAAGCCACACAAAGCAAACTAAAGAGCAGCGAGAGCTAATGGAGTTGACATAGTCAGAAACCATAAAATTTCTAGACTATGAAAAGTGATGATCCCTACATCATTTTTTCTCAAGGTAATATCACCAAAAAAGCATGAAACAGAAGCTCAGTGTCATAAACATTAATTTTTTTTCTGATAGATATTAAATACAATATACCAAATAGATTTCTGTTCCTCAGTGCTTCTTTAAAAAGAAATAATGTCCATTTATATACGCTAGCTAAACATTTAATCTATTTTAATATGTGGAATAGTAAATGTGTACACAAAACCTTTCCTGAGACATGACATAATACCAACATGACTATATGTATTTGTTCAGGCATATGTATTTGTTCAAGATAAGAAACATTTCATGTCTAAAAGGTAAACTATGGCTTTATCAGCAATGTCTGTTAATGCAAACACCAACAATGAACTAGGTCATAGGCTGGATGAACTTGTTTCCACAAATGTGAAAGATGAAATAATGCTACAGACGCTACATTATATAATGCCAGGCACCAGTGCCTCACACCTGTAATCCTAGATACTCAAGAGGCTAAGTAGAGGTTCATATTTATAAGACATCTCCAACTAACCAGATGAATGCCAGAGAAGAGAAGAGATGTAAATCAAGTGGTAGAGCACCAACTGTAAGCAAGAAAGCCAAGTGAGAACAAATGGTTCTGAGTTCAAGCCCTGGTACTATTATGAGAGGAAAAAAAACTGTATTATAAAATAACTTGTTCATGCAAGGATAAATAAAAATATGAAAGCTTTGATGCTTAAAAAATTACAACGCACTCTATTAATAAATATTCTCTGTGTGTGGGTATGTGTGCTGGGCTTCAACTCAGGGTCTTGAAGCTGTCCCTGAGTTGTTTTGCTGAGGGTTAATGCTCTACCACTTGAGCCACAGCTCCACTTCCAGAAGTAATTGGAGATAATCGTTTTACAGACTTTCCTATCCGGGCTGGCTTTAAACCATGATCCTCAGAGTCACTGATGCCAGACTATTAAAAAATATTCTTTTCTTGTTTTTGCGAGTCCTGGGGCTTAAACTCAAGGCCTGAACACTGGCCTTGGACTTTCTCAAGGCTAGAACTCTACCACTTGAGCCTCAGCAGCACTTCGGGCGTTTTCTATATATGTGGTACTGAGGAATTGAAGCCAGGTCTTTGTGCATGCTAGATAAGCACTCTACCACTAGGCCAAACTCCTGGCCCCTAAAAAATATTCTTGACTATAAGGTTGCTCACTATTTTATCATTTCCATTTGTTGAATACTCAATCATGTTATGTGCTTAAGATGCATTATCTCCATGCCTCATTATTTTTTTTTGTGGGTCATGGGGCTTGTAGTCTGGGCCTGGGCCCAGTCCCTGAGCTCTTTAGCTCAAGGCTACTGTCCTACCACTGAAGCCACTGCAACACTTCCAGTTTTCTAGTGGGTTAATTGGAGATTAATTGGAAAGAAGAGTCTCTTGGTGTTTAGTGCTGGGCTGGCTTTGAAGGTGATCCTCAGATCCTCATATCGCAGCCTCCAGAGTAGCTAGGATTACAGATGTGAGCCTTGAGCTGAAGAGCTCAGGGACAATGCCCAGGCCCATAGTTCAAGACCCATGTCTGACAAATTTTTTTAATGAAAAAAACAAGGTGGTAGTGATTCATGCTTGTAATCCTAGCTACTCAAGAAGCTGAGATCTGAGTTCCCAGTTCAAAGTCAGCCCAGGCAGGAAAATCCATGAGATTTTTATCTTCAATTAACCAGTTGGAAAGCAGAAATGGCACTGTGGCTCAAGTGGTAGGGAAAAAGAGCTCAGGGATAGCACCAAGGTCCTCCTAAGTTCAAGCCCCATGACCAACAAAAATAAAAAAAAGTCAATTTCCCCATGTGTCTGACCACTTCTAGACATTGAAGGCCACCAAAATCATGATTACCATAATCTATATCATCAATATTTGTACATGCTGTGATATTCGTGCCTAAAATGCATGGTCTCTAATAATGAGAAAATATAAAACTCAATTTGGCAAGCTATAAAATAACCCATAACAGACTTCTACAGAAGATTCAAAGACAGAATGAAAACCTTTCATAGATTGAAAGAGACACATGTAAGAACATGGATGGAATCACAGAACTGAAAAATGATTATCTGTAGGAGAATCAATACATTCTAAATAAATTTTGTACTTTATGTTAGTGGACTAGAATATAATTAATTTCTTAGTTCTGATAAATGCTCTTGGAGTAATACATTAACCAGAGGAGAGTGGGGTGACTAGATGAAGAGCTTCCTATATTCTTTGTAACTCTTCTCTAAGTAGAAAATCATCCCAAAATGTTTTTTTTTTAAAAAGAGCAAAGTAGTCCAGCCCCATTGCTTTCTATTGCAACCCTACCATTTCCTTTAAACAAACCTATATTTAACATCCCTTTCATCTTTTCACTAACTCCAATCTCTAGGCCTCTTATTACTGACTATAAACTCCCCCTACCGTAAGCTTTCTGAAATCAGGGCCTGTATCTGCCTTTTCACCCCATTGTGTTCCTGGTACTTAGTACAGATCTGGCACATTGCAGGAACTATTTATTTGTTGAATCCAAAATAATGGTAGCTAGAGTATATTGGATTCCTTTCCTATTGCTACAGTAACAAATTAGCATACATACTAGTGGATTAAAATATAAATCTATTATCTTCCAATTGTGGGGATCATAAGCTAACAATAAGTGTCCCTAGACTGAAATCAAGATGTCAGGAGGGTTGTATTCCTTCTGAGAACTCTAAGGAACAATCTATTTACTTGCTATTTCCAACATTTTAGAAGATACCTACATTCCTTGGCTCTCTGCATATCCAGTAGCAAAAGCACTTCACCTTCTGTTTCCATTCATAGACTTTTCCCTATAGCCAACCAATGTCCCTCTTAGAAGGACCACTGTGATTATAGTGTCTACTCAGATGATGCAAGATCATTTCTAGATCTTAAATTTAATATCCTTTGCAAAACTCCATTTTTTTTTCATATCTTTTCTTTTTCTTTTTTTTTGTGGGTCATGGGGCTTGAACTTGGCCTGGGCACTGTCCCAGAGCTCTTCAGCTCAAGGTTACTAACCTACCCTTGAGCCAAGCCCATTTCTCTTTTCTAGAGGTTAATTGGAGATAAGAGTCTCAGGTCCTTTTGTGCCCAGGCTGGCTTTGAACCTTGATCCTCAGATCTCAGCCTCCTGATTAGCTAGGATTACAGGTGTGAGTCACCACACACCTGGCTAAAACTCCATTTTTCAATTTGAGGAATATTCAGAGATGTCAGAGATTAAGATATAGACATCTTTGAGATGTCATTATTCGGCTTACTACATTTATAATTTTCTCTTTTTCTTTTAGCTTATAAAGCAAATAAAGCAAAGTAACTGATTAAATTAAGTGGAAAACGTAATGATACGTACTAGACTGAAGCTGCCTCTTGTCACTTCACCCTTTAATATTTTTTTGGCCAGTCCTGGGCTTGAGCTCCAGGCCTGAGCACTGTCCTTGGACTTTCTCAAGGCTAGAGCTCTACCACTTGAGCCTCAGCACCACTTTTGGCTTTTTTCTATGTATGTGGTCTTTGTACATGCTAGGCAAGCACTCTACCACTAGGCCAAATTCCTGGCTCCACCCTTTAATATTTTTGTAAAAGCATTTGCCTTTCCTGCTGGGAATGTGGATTGATGGTAGAGTGCTTGCCCAGCGTGCATGAAGCCATGGGTTCCATTCCTCTGTACCACATAAAAAGAAAAAGCTGGAAGTGATGCTGTGTCTCAAATGGTAGAGTGCTAGCCTTGAGCAAAACAAGCTCAGGGACATTGCTTAGGATCTGATTTCAAGTCCCAGAACTGGCAAAAAAAATTGCCTTTGGTTTAGACTTAATAAAATGTATTAACAGTGGTTAAAGAAACCTAGCTTTATCCTTCTTTCAACAAAAATTCCTTGCTCATGAGTATGTTCTACTTCTAGGAATGAGATGAAGACACTAGAAAATAAAACTAAATATTATTTGAAGGGTGTCTTTATTATAAGTACCATTTTCATTTTCTTATGTGGCTCAAACAGAACCTAGCAACATTTCCAAAAGAGCTATAAAAATACAACAAATATATGGTACATTTTCTTTAGCCATTCATCAGTTGGTGGGCACCTAGGCTGATTTCACGATTTGGCAACTGTGAATATGCTGCTATAAAGATGGGTGTTCAGATAGCTCAATAGTAGCAGAGTACTATCCAGCTATAAAAAGAAGCAAATGATGTCATTTGCAGATTACAGCATGGAACTAGAGATCATCACGTTAACTGAAGTAAGCCAAACTGAAAAAGGCAAATATCACATGTTGTTTCTCATATGCAGATTTAGTCCTTAGAAAAGTGAATGGGAAGCCAGGTTATGGTGTCTCACACCTGTAATCCTAGCTACTCAGGAGGCTGAGTTCTGAGAATTGACATTCAAAGCCAGTCTGGGCAGGAAAATCTATAAGGTTCTTCTTTTCATAAACTACTTACAAAAAGTCAAAAGTGGCTGGATGCAGTGGCTCATGCCTGTAATCCTAGCTGTTCAGGAGGCTGAGATCTAAGGATTGTGGTTCAAAGCCAACCTGGGCACTAAAGTCCATGAGACTCTTATCTACAATTAACCACCAGAAAACTAGAAGTGACGCTGTGGCCCAAGGCAATATGGTAGTAACCTTGAGCTAAAGAGCTCAGGGACAATGCCACAGCCCAGATTTCAAGTCCCATGAGCCACAATAAAAAGGTCAAAAGTGGTACACAAACCTTGAGTACGAAGTGGTTCAAGGACAACGCCCAGATCCTGAGTTCAGCCCCAGGACCAGCAAAAAAAAAAAAAAAGTGACTGAGTGGAATATAAAACAAGGACTGCTAGGTATAGGAATCAGCATGAGTGTACAGGATGAAGATAGGACTGAATATAGTCAAACTACTTCATATACGTGAATGAAAATAGAATAATGAAATTTGTTAAAATTGTTTTAAAGAAGAAGATAAGAAAAAGTAATGAGGTAAATTTTATCAAAATAAACTATATTTTCCATGTATGGAAATCATAATGAAACACATTTGTATAATTAATACCTACTCATAAAATATAAAAACTTAATTATTAAGCTAAAAGAAAGCTTAATTAAAAAGATTTCTAATTAAAAACCAACTGTTTTCATATTTGGTGTTGATTTCAAAATTAAATGTAAGCCTAATGTTTGAAAATAGAATTGTTACCATCTAACAATTTGAAAGGCTGAAAGATCACTTCAGTCCAAAAATTCAGGACTTCCCAAGGAAAGAATAAGGGGGGAAAGGAGGAGTAGATAAAGACAAAAAGGAAGATAACAAGAAAGAAGGGAAACAAGAGAGAGAAAAAATTTAAATATACTTTTCCCTAAACTGTTCTTAGATGTTGAATGAAAATAAAAATAAGGCAGGGGTGGAAATGTGGCTCAAGGGGTAGAGTGCCAGACTTGAACAAAAAAGCCAAGCAAGAATCCTGAGTTCATGCCACAGTATGTGAAAGAGAAAAGGCGGTGGGAGGGGTGAAGGGAGAAGAGAGAAAAAGAAGAGGAGAGAGAAAAAAGGAAAGAGGAGAGGAATGGAGACAGAGGAGACAGGCTCACTCATAATTCTAGCTACTCAAGAGGCTGATATCTGAGGATGGTGGTTCAAAGACAGTGGGATAGAAAAGTCTGTGAGACTTTTATCTCATCTCCCATTTACTGGCAAAAATCCAGTACTGGAAGTGTGGCTCAAATGGTAGAGCAGACAGCCTTGAGCAAAAAAGCCAAGAGAAAACATGTTGTTGAGATCATGCCCTAGAAATGGCACAAAATAAGAGAAAGGCTATTACACTGAATATATGCCTAGATTATTCTCAAGTATTTAGTATAACAGTGACATAAACATTTCAAAAGAAGTATTTACAACAATTTTGGGAATATTCTAAGGCATAAAACAATTTTGCCAAAGAAAGCCATCATAGACTTTTGCCTTTTAGAAGAGGAAGCCAGGCATGGTGGGGCATACCTGTAAGACCAAGCACTGAGGAAGCTGCCATTACCTGGCTACATGTTCAAGGCCAGTTTGAGCTACATAAACTAAAAACCAAGGACAAGGATATAACTCAGTGGTAGAGCATGTGTCTACAGGCATGAGGCTAGGGTTTTGAGCCCAGTGCTTAAAACTAAAATAAAATACACACAACCACAACCACCACCACCAACAACAAGAAAACAGTAAGTAAAGGTGTAGCTCAAATGCTAGTGCCAACCCTGAGCAAAAATGTCAAGCGAGAGTGTGAAAGGAAGCCCTGAGTTCAAACACCAGTTCTGATACAAAAGCAAAACAAAGCCGGGCGCCTGTAATCCTAGCTACTGAGATCTGAGAATCACAGTTCAAAGCCAGCCTGGGCATGAAAGTCCCTGAGAGTCTTATCTCCAATTAACCACCAGAAAACTGGAACTGGCGCTATGGCTCAAGTGGTAGAGTGCTAGCCTTGAGCTGAAGAGCTCAGCGACAGCACTCAAGCCCAGAATTCAAGCCCCCATGACAAAAAAAAAAAAGACAGAGAAGAAATGTAGCTCAATGAAAGAATTGCTTATTTACTATGTTCCAGGCCCAGAATCCAGTTTTTAGCACTATAAATAAAACACAAAATAAGAAGAATAACAATCAAAAGGAAAAAAAAGAAGCAAAAAATAAGGGTAAGAAAATGTTTGGCATCAGCTCCTAAGAGGTACTTACTTCTGAAAGGTAGACAACACACCCTTCATTTTTTAATCCCGGATACATTTTAATCCCCAGAAGGCCTGATCAGCTAAAACTGGAATTTATTTTAACCACGAAGATTATTTACCCACCTGCAGCTCACACCAAGCAACTTCAACCCAAGTTTCAGTGTCCAGTCCTTTATACACGGTTTTAAATGCTCCTCTTCCCAGTTCGATGTCAAATTTCAGAAACCTGCCACTAGGAGAAGTCGCCACAGCCTTCATTTCTGCTTCTTCTTCCATTTCCTTTTCACTTTTCTCCTTGAAGCAATCTTTTGAAGATTCTGAGGCTGCCTTTGAACACTGTTCATATTTCATTTCTTGTCCACCTCTTAGAACATTTGTAGGAAGTTTGTCTACCCTTGGAATATTTGTGGCAGCCTTTATTCTCTCATCTTTTGGGGAAGATTCAGCAACCTTTTCATCTTCAGTCATCTCAACACTCTTTCGGAAAAATCGCTTTCTTTCTATGGTTTCCCCAGAAGCAGAGATGGTACTGTTTTTGTCCTTTAATCTACCTTCTACTGTCAAAGTTGTAGCAACCTGGGGAACTCTGTTTGCAAAGGAAACTCCATCAGGTTTCTCAGAATCTTCTGTGCTGGCTGGCTCCCCTGAATCAGTGGCCATTTTAATGAAAGTTGGTACTAAATATTTCTGGTTCCACTCTTCAGTATATTTACATCTCAGGTATTAGAATAATCAGAACGAACTTCCTTCTATGTGGTCATATATTTCCATAGCAACCTGAAAGGGAGAAAGAGGATATTTTAAAAATTGTCCCACAAAGGAAATCATTAAGGAGATTTTAATCCCTCTTTTCTTAATAAGTATTTTATTCTTTGTTTTTTTCTGTCCAACCTTAGCAACTGGCAGACTCCAGGGACTGTGTCTTATCTTGTTTACCTCAGAGCTCAGGATACCTAGAAAACCACTTAGTCTACAGCTAAGCATGTTTTCGTATTACAAGAATATAGGTTAGGAACCTAGTTATCACTTTTATCAACCCATCAAATTCAAAACAAATGGCCAAAGCCTGAGTTCAGTCCAGGTGATTCTTGTCTAAAATTACAGAATTCATCTAATCATAGATCTCTCATTGTGGAAAAATAGAACATTAAAGCTTACCAATTTTACCATTTTTAAGTGTAACAGCTTCATGGCATTAATACATTCACAGAGTTGTGCCGTCACAACTTCAACCCATCCCCATATGGTTTTTCAATATGCCAACCTGAAACTCTGTAGTTATTATATGACAGTTTCCTACCCAGCTGTGCCCTAGTGGCTCACACCTGTAATCCTAGCGACTCATAATCCTAGCTACTCAGGAGGCTAAGATCTGAGGATCACAGTTCAAAGCCAGCCTGGGCATGAAAGTACGTGAGAGGGGCTGGGAGCATGGCCTAGTTGTAAGAATGATTGCCTCATGTGCATGAAGCCCTGGGTTCGATTCCTCAGTACCACATACACAGAAAAAAGCTAGAAGTGGTGCTGTGGCCCAAGTGGTAGAGCGCTAGCATTGAGGAAAGCCCAAGGACAGTGCAAAAAAAAAAGAAAGAAAGTCCATGAGTCTCCTATCTCCAATTAACAATCAGAAAACCAGAAGTGGTGCTGTGGCTCAAAGCAGTAAAGCACTAGCCTTGAGCTGAAGAGCTCAGCAACAGCACCCAGGTCCTAAGTTCAAGTCCCATGACCGACCAGAAAGAAAGAGAAAAAGAGAGGGAGGGAGGGGAGAGGGAGGGGAAGTGAAGGAAGGAAGGAGACAAGAAAGAAAGAGAAAAAGAGAGGAATGGAGAAGGAATGGAGAAGAAATGAAGGAAGGAAGGAAATTCTCTATTCAGTCTGATGCTATGGTGTATATGTATAGTTCCAGCTATGTGGGAAGCTGAAGGCAGGAGGATCAGTTGAGTCTAAGAAGTTGAGGTAAGCCTAAGCAACATGACTAAACTCTCATCTCTAAAAAGGAAAAGTACTTTGTACTGGCATTACGGTATAGGTGAATGGCACAATGCACATGTTAAGCATGCTAAGAAAAATTCTCAGTTCAATCCTCAGAACCAATAAGAACAACAACAAAGATCCAAAATCACCCCTAGAAAGCTATATTCTACTTTCTATCTTTCTGAATTTACTTACTATAGTTAATTCATGTTAAGTGAAACCATAAAACATTTGTCCTTTTGTGTCTGGCTTATTTCATTTAGCATAATGTTTTTGAGAGTTATCACTGTAACAGCATATGCTAGGACTTCTTTTATTCTCTTGGCAATACTGAGGTTTGAACTCAAGAGTCTTGAACTTGCCAGGCAGGAACTCTACCACTTCAGTCATACACTCAGCCTTTTTATACTTTAGTTATATTTTTTTGCCAGGAGCAACCTTACACTGCAATCAATTTACCTATAGCCTCCCCCACTGCTCGAGTCACACGCCTAGCTTACCAAGATGACATTTCACTGACTTTTTTTTGCCAGCCCTGGCTTTAAACCTTAAAACATCCCAACCTTTCTGCTTCCTAAAGAACTGGTATTAAAGGAATGAGCCATAGTCCTAGAATTTCATGAAATGGTAGACAATATCCCACTGTGTGTGTGTGTATGTGTGTGTGTGTGTACATACATATGTATATATGTATGTATGAATCACATTTTATTTATTCATTTATCAATGGGTTGAGTTGTTCCCACTATTTTACTATTGTCAATAATGTTACTATGACTAGTCAGTAGTTTTAAATAATACAAGTATTTATGGGCTTGCTTTCAGGTTTTAACAAATCTATCAAATAGTAACTAATATAAGTTAATTAAAGAATGCTAAAAAAAACAGTTCTATCTCATACCAGTCAGAATGACTATCACCAAGAGAACAAACATGGGGGAAGTGGGCTGTGGCTCAAGGTATAGATAGGGTGATAGCCTTGAGCTGAAGGGCTCAGGAACAACACCCAGGCCCAGAGTTCAAGTACCCCGACCAACCAAAAAAAAAAGAATATTTGTTCAAGAGTGTAGCCTAGTGGTAGAATGCATGCTTGGTTCGATTCCTAGGGACCAAATACACAGAAAAGGCCAGGCCAGGCACTGTGGCTCATGCCTGTCATCCTAGCTACTCAGGAGGCTGAAATCTGAAGTTCAAAGCCAGCCTGGGCACAAAAGGACCTGAGACTCCAATTAACCTCTAGAAAACGGGAAGTGGGGCTTGGCTCAAGGGTTAGAGAGGCAATCCTGAGCTAAAGAGCTCAGGGACAGTGCCCAGGCCGAGTTCAAGCCCCATGACCCACAAAAAAAAAAAGAATAGCCAGAAGTGTTGCTGTGGATCAAGTGGTAAAGTGATAGCCTTGAGCAAAATGTGTTCAAGGACAGTGCCCAGGCCCTGAGTTCAAGCCTCAGGAGTGGCAAAACAAACAACAAATATTGGCAAAGATGGTGGTTAGGGGACTTTACATACCGTTGGTGTGAATGTAAATTAGTTCAGTCACTATGAAAATCAGCACAGACATTTCTTACAGAATTAAAAACAGGGACAGGACTGGAACAAAAAAAATAATTAAAAACAGACCAGGTGATAGTGGTTCACTCCTGTAATCCTAGCTACTCAGCAGGCTGAGGTCCAAGTACCAAGGTTCAAAGCTAACCAGGCAGAAAAGTCTGTGAGACACTTATCACCAATTAACCACCAGAAAACTGGAAGTAGTGCTGTGACTTAAAATGTTATAATACTAGCCTGATCAAAAGGTCTTGGGGATAGCACCTTGAGTTCCATCCCCACCACCACCAACAACAACACAAAAAATTAAAGTGGAGTTCTGGAGGCATAGGCAAGTAAGAAGAATCATTGTGTGATTCAAGGCAGAAGAATGAAGTCCTGAGTTCAAGAACTAGTACTAATTTAAAAAAAAGATGAAATGAATATTTGAACTACCATGTGATCCAGCTATATTGAACCCCAGGTTTTATATTTAGAAGAATCAAAGTCAGTTTAGTCAAACCTGGGCATTTTTGAACACACGAGTACTCAGGAAAAGGAAGGAAAATGATTTCAAGTTTGAGGGAAGCCTGAGCTATATACACAGTGAAATCTTGTTCCTAAAAGCTCAAGACATCCTATTGCTTATCACTGGCTGTGTTCTTATGCTGTACAGAAAGAGGCAGCAGAATAACCTACTCCATATATACCTCAGACCATAAATTGTGCCTGGTCTGTATTGTAAATGGAGAGACATGGAGTTGAGAGAATAAAATAGAAAACTCAGCCGGATGATGGAGGCTCATGACTATAATTATAGCAATTCAGGGCCAGCAGTTTGCCCTTGTGCTTGCCTAACATGCACAAAGACCCAGGTTCAATTCCTCGGTACCATATACATAGAAAAAAAAGCCGGAAGTGGTGCTGTGGCTCAAGTGGTAGAACTCTAGCCTTGAGAAAGCCCAAGGACAGTGCTCAGGCCCTGAGTTCAAGTCCCAGGAAGGCAAAAAAAAAGAATTCAGTATTGAGGTTAGCCAGCCTGAGCAGTAAAGTTCATGAGACTTTCATCTCCAAATAACTACCAAAAAGTTAAAAGTGGAGATATGGTTCCAGTGGTAAAACAGCAACCTTAAGCACAAAAGCTAGGGGACTGGCTTGAGTTCAAGCCCAAGGAATGGCACCGAAAATTTAATTAATTAAATTTAAAAGTGGAGAGCCAGGGGCTCATACCTGTAATCCTAGCTATTCAGGAAGCTCAGATCTGAGGATAGAGGTTCAAAGCCAGCCGACATACTAAAGACTGTGAGACTCTTATCTCCAATTAACTACTAGAAAATGGGAAGTGGGGCTGTGGCTCCAGAGGTGGGGTGATAGCCTAGAGCTGAAGAGCTCAGAGACCCAGGACCAGGGATAGGGCAGTGGCCTTGAGCTGAAGATCTCAGGGACAGCACTCAGGCCCAGAGTTCAAGCCCCATGACCCACAAAAAATGGAGGAAAAGAAATCCCCCACTCAAAAAAACAGAGAAAAACAGAAAACGACTAGGTATGTCACTCCATGGTTTAGACACATGCTAGCATATTAAAAAAAAAACACCAGATCTATGGGAATAAGAGACTTTTCTTATGTCCTATATGCAGTGACTTATATTCTTTCTTCCTGTTTTAGTTTTCTGTACCCCTTATTTTGTATATGAGCTTATCTGATCCATGGAAGGAGAAAGGAATCACAGAAACAGCAGGACAAAGGATGAACTAAAGCAAGAGTCATACTCAATAGACACTATGTTAGAAATGAATTTTACAATCCAGGGGTAAGGGAAGCAGGGGAGGGGTAAACAGGAGAAAATGAGGGAGGGGATAACAGTGTTTAAAACGAAATTTACTTATTACCTTACTTATGTAACTGTGACACCCCCCTTCATAGAATAAATCTTAAAAAGAAACAATATTTGATACTTGGTACTGCAAAAACAACAACAAAAAAGAACAATAACAAAATGTTAGCTGACTCTAGAAATGCTCATGTTTATCACTACACTATTCACAATAGCAAAGTTATGGAATTAAGCTAGGTGTCCATCAGCAGATAATAGTTAAAATTGTGAAATGCGGTATACACACACATACACACACACAAATTTTACACAGCTATAAAGAATGAAATTATGTCATTTGCTGGAAAATGGAACTGGTGATCATCATGTTAGGTGAAACATTCAGGTTCACCAAGTATCACATGTATTCTCTCATATGTGGAAATCACTGGAGTAAAAAGGAAATAAAAGATCGACTTGTGCCAGAAGTGTGTCCTAGTGGTACAGTGCTTACTTACCATGTACAGAACCGGGGCTCAATTCCTCAGTACCACATACATAAAAAAAAAACCAGAAGTGGTGCTGTGGTTCAAGTGGTAGAGCGCTAGCTTTAAGAAAGTCCAAGATAGTGCTCAGGCCCTGAATTCAAGGCTCAGGACTGACAAAAAAGGGGGGACTATTAGGGATGTGAGAGGAAGAATAAGGAGGGGCAACAGATAGGTGGAAATGATTAAAGTTTATCATATGTATTATAAAAGTGCAAACTGAAACATATACTTTTGTATAATTAATATATGCTAATTTATAAAAAGTAATCATAATCTACAGACTCAGCTCAGTGAAAAAACACATGTCTAGGGCCGGGAGTTTGGCCTAGTGGTAGAGTGCTTGCCTAGCATGCATGAAGACCTGGGTTCGATTCCTTGGTACCACATACAAAGAAAATAGCCAGAAGGGGAGCTGAGGTTCAAGTGGTAGAGCTCTAGCCTTGACAAAGTCCAAGGACAGTGCTGAGGCCCTGACCTCAAGCCCAGGACAGGCAAAAAAACAAAACAAAACAAAACCCATGTGTATAGTATGTATAAGACCCTGGGTTCAATCCATCACATACCAAAAAGGAGGGAGAGGAGGAAGGAAAAGAAAAGTTAAGACTCTGTGCTAAGATTTAACCACATAGATAATTTAACACTTATATTTTGGAAAAACTCCAATTAAATGTAAGCCTAATATAGCTTTAAGTAAATATATCAAAATGAGTTATGATACAGCATTGAAAATAACACTGTATCCAGATACTTTTGGCTTGTGCCTTCAATCCTAGCTACACAAAAGGCTGAAGTCTGAAGACTGAGGTTCAAAGTCAGCCCAGGCAGACAAATCTGAGAGACACATCTCCAATTAATGAGCAAAAAACTGGAAGTAGAAGTGTGGCTAAAGTAGTAGAGTACCATCTTTGAGTGGAAAAGCCAAGCAAAAAGGTGAGGCCCTGAGTTCAAGCCCTAGTATCAGCACAAAAAATAAAAATAAGAGCAGGAGGGCCGGGAGTTTGGCCTAGTGGTAGAGTGTTTACCTAGCAAGCAGGAAGACCAGGGTTCAATTCCTTGGTACCACATACATAGAAAAAGCCGGAAGTAAGTGCTGTTGCTCAAGTGGTAGAGTGCTGGCCTTGAGAAAGCCTAAGGACAGTGCTCAGGCCCTGAGTTCAAGCCCCAGGACTGGCAAAAAAAGGAGGGGGTCTGGGGGCAGTGGCTCACGCCTATAATTTTAGCTACTCAGGAGGCTGAGATCTGAGAATCAAAGTTCAGAGCCAGCCCAGGCACAAAAAAAGACTTGAGACTCTTACCTCCAATTAACCTCTAGAAAATGGGAAGTGGTGCTGTAGCTCAAGGGGTAGGGCAGTAACTTTGAGCTGAAGAGCTCAGGGACAATGCCCAGTCCCAGAGTTCAAGTCCCATGATTGACAAAAAAAATAAAGGAAGGAAGGAAGGAAGGAAGGAAGGAAGGAAGGAAGGAAGGAAGGAAGGAAGGAAGGAAGACATTTCAGAGCTAAGGATAAACTCAGTTTTAGTGTGCTTGTCTAGGATAAGCAAAGCTCTGGATTTGATTGCAAATATAGGGGGAAATGAAGTTTTCAATGAGACTGAAAAGACATTTTCTAAACTGGGCACCTATGGCTTAGATCCCAGAAGGCTGAGATCATAGTTCAAAGCAAGCTTGGGCAGGAAACTCCATGATACTCTCAATTCCAATTAATCACACAAAAAATGTGGAACTGGAGCTGTGGCTCAAGTGGTTTAGCACTATCCTTGAGTAAAAATGCTCATGGACAGTGCCTAGGTCTTGTATTAAAGCAACAGAATTAGCACAAAAACAGATATTCCCATATAATATATAAATCAATGACAAAAAGAACACATACAATAAGCTTTGAAATACACAAATAATACTAAGTGAATTATAGAATTATGGACATTTTTCTGGTGTGCCATATATTAATGGAAACTATGTAAAGAAGTTGAAAAAATGAGAATTTTTTTTCACATGGAAGTTCAAAAATAAGAAAATTATTCCTGCTGGGTGCGGTGGCTCACGCCTGTAATCCTAGCTACTCAGGCAGCTGAGATCTGAGGACAAGGTTCAAAGCCAGCCCGGGCACAAAAGGACCGGAGACTCTCATCTCCAATTAACCTCTAGAAAATGTGAAGTGGGGCTTAGCTTCAGGGTAGGGTGGTAGCCTTGAGCTGAAGAGCTCAGGGACAACACCCAGGTCCAGGGATAGGGTGGTAACTTTGAGCTGAAAAGCTCAGGGACAGTGCCCAAGCCAAGTTCAAGCCCCATGACCCACAAAAAATTGAGGCTTCAGGCTTGGCTCAAATGGTAGAACACTAGTCAAGAATGCAAGCCAGGGAAGCAAGAAAACGAATTTCAAACTACAGTACCAACAAAAAAGCACTGTGAGATATTAATCTCAAAAAACTAAAGGAAAAATACTAACTTAAACTCAAATGAACTACACAACTTGTGGGTGATGATGGGAGGGAAAAACTGGAAGAAAGCAAGGAAAGGATGACTGTGGTGAACATTTAATAGGGTTAAAATATTAGCATGATGATATAATAAATATAATATGAAAATGTTATATGATGAACATATTGTGGAATGCTAAATGAATAGATATAAAATAGTGATATGATAATATGAGAAGAGTAGAGTAATTAAATGAAATGAAACTAAGAAATATATTGCCAATACAAACTTGTACCTAAAGGCTTATGGACATGGGAGATTATGATGTAAGGACACTTATGACTGTAACCATAGGAACGGTCAGGAGCCTAGTTTACAAGATGTAGTATCATAGGAGCCCACACACCTGGGCAGAATAGATAGGAGCTGCGTCTAAGATCTGACAGGCAGGCCCTGTTCCACTTCGGGACTAAGAGATGTTGGAGAGGTGAGTCCAGCGGGTATGCTGGATAGGCAGATTAGGATTAGGCAAGTTAGGACTAGAACATAGGAACTAGAATATAGTGTCAACTCTGCTGAGATATGTTAAATCAGTAAACTATGTTGCATCATATTATCTGCCTATTGGTGAATTACTTCATCTGCTCATGACAATGACATTGTCCAAAAGAAATGTACTCATTACCTGACTTATGTAACTGTAACCACTCTGTACATCACCTTTATAATGCAATGAAAAATATAAAAAAACAAAACAAAATCAGGAGAAATAACCCAGACTACTCAATATGATCTACCTACCAATTGTAGCTTGTTCTTCTATGGAAAAATCTGGCTAACCATAAAATACATAAAGAACTAAAAGGAACTCCAAATAATTAAACCCAAATATTATTTCTGAAGCTGGGCACTGGTGGCTCATGCCTGTAATCCTAGCTGGCCCATGAATCTGCATCACCGAGTAAGATAACCACACAAAGAAATGAGCTGTCTTGTATGACGCCTTGCCTAAGTTTGTGCTATATTGTCTGTATCGTGAATCACTTTCTGCTAAGACTTGATTACCATTGGGTACGAATGTGTTATTGCTTTATCACTCTCTGCTGAGACCTATAGTGAGAGTAAACACGTGGATGTGGATGTCCCCCACCCTGCCCACCTTTGTGCTGATAGGCTCCTGCACCATATATTAGCTGAATGTACTTCCTCAATAAACTGAGCTCCTGCCTTGACCAGCTCCTGCCTTGACAGGTCTCCCTGATTGTCTGATTGTCCTCCGGCAGGAGGGCCCTCTCCTTTCTCGGCTCGTCCTGTTTGGGGCGTGTTCTCTCTATCCCTCTTGCAGGCTGGGAGGGACCCAGGACTAAAAACTCTGACTCCTAGCTACTCAGGCTTATAGTTAGAGGATGGTGGCTTGAACCCAGTACAGGCAGAAAACTCTTTTAAGAATCCATCTCCAATCAAGTAGCAAAACACCAGGCCAAATTGGTTGGAATGAATGAATGTGTCCAGTGGTAGTCCACCAGTCATGAGCAGGCAACCCAACAACAGCTCAAAGTCCTGAGTTTAAGCCCCACTACTGGCATGCATGTGCATTCAACACACAAACTATTCATCTAGGTTCTGATTGTACCTTAGTGTCAGAGCACCTACTGCCTACCTAGTATGTGCATAAAGCCCTGAGTTCAATCTCCAATATAGTAGACACAAATACACACACACACACACACACACACACACACACACACACACACACACCACAGCCTAATACTCAAAAGAAAAATGTTAATAGAGGGAAAAAGGGGAGAAAGAAAGAGACAGAGAGACTGACAGAGAGAGATAGAAAGGCAGAGAGAGAGAGAGATAGGACAAAATCGTTTATTCATTAAACTACATAACAATTATTTATACTCATTCAACAATGCCCTATAATAAAACACAAAAATCTGAAAAATTGAAGGTCCAAAAAAGTCAATTCAAAGCACAAATGCCCTACTCAATAACAGAATCAAATATAATACCAATTAGAATGCAGAAAACTTAGGCCAGGAGTTTGGCATATGGTAGAGTGCTTCCCTAGCATGCACGAAGGGAACCACACACATGGAAAAAAAGCCGGAAGTGGTGCTGTGGCTCAAGTGGTAGAGCTCTAGCCTTGAGAAAGCCCAAGGACAGTGATCAGGCCCTGAGCCCAAGCCCAGGACTGGCAAAAAGGAAACAAGGAAGGAAGAAAGGGAGGGAGGGAGGGAATCCAGAAAACTTAGACAAAATTGTCAATCAATTTGACCTAGCTGACATAGACAGAATATGCTATCCAACAAGAGCAAAATATATTCTTTTCAAGCACAGATTGAACATTTTCTAGAAGAGATCATATGCCATGCAACTACAAAAAAAAAACCAAACAAAAAAACCCCCAATAAATTGGGAAGGATTGAAAGATACAAAATATGTTCTCTAGGCCAGGAGTTTGACCTAGTTATAGAGTGCTTGCCTTGCACACATGAAACCCTGGGTGCGATTCCTCAATACCACATACACAGAAAATGCCAGAAGTCCTGCTGTGGGTGAAATGGTAGAGTGCTAGCCTTGACTAAAAATCCTTAAGGACAGTGCCTGGGCCCTGAGTTCAAACCCCAGGACTGGCAAAAGAAGGAAAGAAGAAAAGAAAGAAGGAAAGAAGGGAAGGGAAGGGAAGGGAAAGGAGGAAGGAGAGAGACAGAGAAGAACGAAAGAAAGAATATATATGTTCGGTCTACTACAAAAGAATTACTACAAAAAAAGAATTACTACAAAAGAATTACATTAGAAATGAGCAACAAGAGCTGGGCACCAGTGGCTCACATCTGTAATACTAGCTATGCAGGAGGCTGAATCTGAGGATTGCAACTGGAAGCCACCCTGGGCAGGAAAGTCTGTAAATGTCTTATCTCCACTAAATTACATACAAAAAAGGATATGAGCAACAAAGTAAAGATAGATATAGATCAATGAAATATAAACAAAAGTCTAACAAGTATATCAATTAATATTCACAGAGACAAAGAACATTAATGGGTAAGCAACAGTCTTTTCATCTACTGATGCTTGGATAACTTGAATCAATAGGCAAAAGAATGGAGCTGGATATCTACCCATATCATACACAGAAATCAATGCAAAGTAAAACACAGATATAAATGTAAGTGCTACAATCAATAATTTTGTACTAAACAAAAATTTCCCAGCTAGAACCAAAAAACATTAGCAATGCAATAGAAAATGGAAGAGGTGCAACTCAGCAAACTGCTAAATGTTTGTACTTCAAGGAATACCATTAAGAAAGTAAAAAAGATAGCTAGGTGCTCATGTCTCACACCTATAATCCTAGTTACTCACCTCCAATTAACCATCAGAAAACCAGAAGTGTCACTGTTGCTCAAGTGGTAGAGCTGCTAGCCTTGAGTTGATGAACTAAGGGACAGAGCCCAGGACCAGAGTTCAAGTACCATGACCAAAAAGAAGCTGGAAATGGAGCTGTAGTTCACTCATATGGTACAGCAGTATCCTTGAGCAAAAAAGCTCAAGGATAGCACCCAGGCCCCCCTGAATTCAAGTTTGAGGACCATCACACAAAAAACAATAAATTAAGGAAGACTGCTGGGCATTTGTGGCCCACACCTAGATTAGAAGATTGTAGTTTGAAACCAAGCTAGGAAGGAAAATCCAATTTTTCTCCAATTAACCACCAAAAACCTGAAAGTAGAGCTCAGGTGGTACAGTGCTAGTCTTGAACAAGCAAGCTAACAGACAGTGTCTAGGCCCTAAGTTCAAGATCCAGGACAAGTACAAATAAATAAATAAACAAATATCCTTTTATTCAAAAAAACTAATCCTTTCAGGCTTTGTGTTAGAGTGCTTGCCTAGCATGCATGAAGCCCTGGGCTCAATTCCTCTACCACATAAACAAAAAAGGCCAAAAGTGGCACTGTGGCTAAAAGAAGCTCAGGGACAGTGCCCAGGCCCTGAGTTAAAGCCGAACAACTGGCAAAAAATAAAAATAAAAATCCTTTCAGCCATGCCAGTGGCTTATGCCTGTAATCCAGGAGGATGAAAACTGAGAATCACGATTCTGGGCCAACTCTGGCAGAAAAATCCTGGTAATACTCTTATCTCTAAATAATTAACCACACAAAAACTGAAAGTGGAGCTGTTGCTCAAAGTGGTAGAGTACTATCCTTAAGCTAGAGAGCACAGGGACAGTGCCCAGACCCCAAGCTCTAGCCCCATAATCGACCCCCCCCCAAATCCTTTCAGAGAAAACACTCTGTGATACAAAAGATGCAATAACTAGTAGTTTAAAAGTAAGCAATAACTAAGAGAAATAAATTCTGGCTTGTGCTATCCCTCAGTATAGGATTTAATGAGTATGAACAAAGTCCGGGGCAATACTGCAAACAATAATAAACAATTATTTTCAAAACTAGGAAAAGAGCTAAGAATCATGTACTGAGGTTCCTTTTCTTTCTTTCCTTTTTTTTTTTTTGGCCAGTGCTGGGCTTAGGCTCAGATCCTGAGAACTGTCCTACCACTTGAGCCACAGCACGACTTCTGGCTTTTTCTATGTATGTTGTATGGAGGAATCGAACCAGGGTCTTCATTCATGCATGCTAGGCAATCACTCTACCACTAGTCCAAACTCCCAGCCTATTCAGGGTCTTTCATCATAAATCAAATAGCTTCTTGGCCATTAAGAGAGGAGAAAGGAAAACTATAAAGAGGGGAGAGAGAGAAGAAGGGGAAAAGAAGGATGGAGAGAGGAAAAAAGGAAGAAAGAAGGGAGGAAAAAGGGAGGGAGTGAGGGGTATAGAGATGGGAGAGAGACAGGGGAGAAAGGCAGGCACAAATTGTTCATGCCTGTAATTCAAGCTACTCAAGTGGTTGAGATCTGAGGATCAAAGTTCAAAGCTAACAGAGCAGGAAAGTCTGTGACTCTTATCTCTAACACAAAGGACAGAAGTGGAGCAGTAATTCTAGTGGTAGAATACGAGCATTGGGAAAGAAAGTTAAGGGACACTGCTCAGGTCCTGAAGTTCTTCAAAATCAGGACAGTTTAGGCCAGTGCCTCTGACTAATGCCTATAATCCTAGCTATTCAGGAGGCTGAAATCTGAGGACTGAGGTTCTTATTAGTCAGGCCAGCAGAAAATTCCCTGAGACTCTTATCTCCAATTAACCACAAAAAGCCAGAAATGGTGGCTTAAGTGGTAGAGTACAAGCCTTGAGAAAAAAAAAAGCTAGAGGACAATGTCTTAACTCTTAAGTTCAAGCCCCAGTAGCAGACAAATAATGTTTAACAACTCAGGCAGATCCTGGAGCTAGTGGATCACACCTGTAATCCTAGCTACTCAAGAGACTAAGATCTGAGCATGACAGTTCAAAGCCAGCTGGGGCGCTAAAGTCCTTGAGACTGATCTCCAATTAACCACCAGAAAACCAGAAGTGGCGCTGTGGCCCAAGGGGTAGAATGCTAGTCTTGAGCTGAAGAGCTCAGGGCCAGAGTTCAAGCTCCCGTGCATGACTGACAAAATAAAAAATAAAAAAATTTCAGGCAGGATTGAGCAGTAGAAATCAACGACAATCAAATCATGGTTGCCTTGGAGCAATCAATTTAACCTCTCTCACTCTTGAGTTCATTTGTGAAATCTCATAGGACTGATATGAAAAACATGCATAAAATACTTAACAGTGCCTGGCACACTGTAATAATCAATAAATAATGAAACCTTTTATGCTCCACCTCTTAATAACCCTTAGAGAAGCACTTTATTAAAGTAATGATACTCAAGAAAGCATTAAATCATTTTTGGAGACTCAATTTAGTAACACAAAAAGTATAATACATTTTTAAAAGGCTTTCCAGTATCAACCATATTGGTATTACTGAATGGATATGCTCTAGTGACCGGGATAACCTCTCTTCTACAAGGAGCAATATAGAGATGTGGCTCAGTGAAAAAGTCCTCAAAGCTAGGCACTGGTGGCTCACACTTTAATCCTAGTAACTCAGGAGGCTAAGTTCTGAGGATTGTGGTTTGAAGTCAATACAGGTCTGTGAGACATTATTATCTGCTTAACAACTAAAAATCTGGAAATAGACTTGTGATTCAAGTGGTAGGAAGCTAGCCTTGCGGGCCGGGAGCGTAGCTTAGTGGTATCGTGCTCACCTAGCATGCATGAAGCTCTAGGTTCCATTCCTTGATACCACCTACACAGAAAAAGCTGGAAGTAGCACTGTGGCTTAAGTGGCAGAGCACTAGCCTTGAGCAAAAAGTGCCCAGGCCCTGAGTTCAAGCACCAGGACTGGCAAAAAGAAAAGAAGAAAGCAAGCTAGTCTTGGGCTGTGAGTTTGGCCTATTGGTAGAGTGCTTGCCTAGCATGCACAAAGACCCGGTTTCAATTCCTTGATACCACATACATAGAAAAGGCTGGAAGTGGTGCTGAGGCTCAAATGATTGAGCTCCACCCATGAGACAGCCCAAGGGCCATGCTCAGGCCCTGAGTTCAAGTCTGAGACTGGCAAAAAATAAGCTAGCCTTGAGCACAAAATCTGAAGGTGAAGGACAGTGCACAAACCCTGAACTCAATCTCCAGGACTGCTACCAAAAAAAGTCCACAGAAGTCAACCCTCAAATAACATCAAGTCATTCCTATTAAGTTCACAGCTATATATTATAAAGTGCTTGCAACCATTTCCATTTCATAATATAGTGAATACATTCATCTAAGCTCTTGGAGTACGGATACAGGAAACTACAAAACATTTCTATAGAAGTTGAAATTATAGCGGAGCTATAACTCAAATGGGAAATTTTTTTAAAAAAGCTCAGGGACAGTGTCCAAATAATGAGTTTAACCCCCTGGACCAACAGGTAGGTACATACATACATACATACATACATACATACATACATACATACCACAAACAAAGAAAGACAAATCATTTTAAAAAAATCATGTGTGTGTGGATCCTGTGGCTTAAATTTAGGGTCTAGGTTCTGGTCTTGAGCAGAAAAGTGAAGGCACTGTTCCTTCACTTTTTCACTCTGGGCCAGCATTCAATAACTTGAGCCACACCTCCAATTCTGATTTTGATTTGTTGTGATTAATTGGAGATAAGCGACTCAAGAGACTGTCCTGCTACATATGGCTCTGAAACATGATCTGCAGATTTTAGTATGAGTATCTAAGATGACCACCTGAGTCACAGGTACACAGAAAAATTACACAACGATTAAAAAGGACGTGATAGAACATAACAATGAAGGAAAGGTTTTTTAATAATCTAAGGAAAGGTTCTTTCACAAAGAAAAATTACAGTTGAGCACTCACAGGACTGTAATCCTAGCTACTCAGACAGCTAAGATTTGAGGACCATGGTTCAAAGCCAGCCTGGGTAGAGAGTCTGTAAGAGCTTCATCTCCAATGAGCTACCAAAAATACTGGAGTTAGAGCTATGCCTCAAGTGGTAGAGTGCTAGCCTTGAGCAAAAGCAACTCAAAGACACATATATAGAAAAAAGCCGTAAGTGGTACTGAGGCTCAAGTGGTAGAGAAAATCCAAGGACAGTGCTAAGGCCTGAGCTTAAGCCCAGGACTGGCAAAAAAGAGGTAACTTGACTGAGATCACACAACTAGAATAAACCAGAACCAGGGCGCTGAGGGCTATGTGATAAAATGCTTATCAAGATTATGGTAAGAGGCAGGAGGTTGGGCTAGCAGTAGAGTGCTTGCGTAGCATGCACAAAGACCCACACAAACACTTAAAATAAAAAGAATCTCAGGAAGTTTCTGCCCAGGCTGGTTTCAAACTGTGAACTTCAGATCTCAGCTTCCCAATAGCTAGGATTACAGGCATAAGCCACTAGTGCCCCATAAATACACACATTTTATGTGAAAAAGTTCTAGGTCCAAACTAAAAAAAAGGGGCTAAAGCCAACTTCATCTTCTTTTCTCATCAAAAGTAATTTCTTTGTATCAACCACCTGTCTCTCGTCCCTAATTAATATTCAGTCTGCATAACTCTTTGTAGCAATGGGTGACCAAACTACATACTGCCCTTAAGTCAAACCTGCATTATTGCCTGTTTTGTGAAGCCAGAAAACAAAGACAGATTTTTACATTTTTTAATGGAAACAAAATAAAAAGAATAGTATTTTGTGATCCATGAAAACTATTTGACATTCATAGTTCAGGGTCCATAACAAAGCTTTACTGGAACATAGATAACCATGTTTGTTCATTTACATACCACCCATAGCTGCAATCACAGCAGAAATGAGTTGTTCCAAGAGACATTTCATGGCCAATAAAGCATAAAATATTTACTATTTGGTCCTTCACACAGGATAAGGTTACAAACTCTTACTGGGAACAAGTGGTTCACACCTGTAATCCCAGCTACTCAGGGGGCTGAGATCTGAGGATAGATCCTGCCCAGGAGGGGCAAGAAAATCTGGGAGACTTTTATCAACAATTAACCACCAAAAGGCCAGAATTAGTAGAGTTCAGGCCTTGAGCAAAAAGAAATCTCAGGGCCAGAAGCATGCTTACTGGTAGAGTGCTTGCCTAGCATACACAAAGCCCTGGGCTCGATTCTTCACTACCACATACACAGAAAAGGCTGGAAGTGGTGCTGTAGCTCAAGTGGTAAAGTACTAGCTTTAAGAAGTCCAAGGACAGTGCCCAGGCCCTGAGTTCAAGCCCCAGGACTGGCAAAAAAAATCTCAGGGATGATGTCTAAGCCCTGAATTCAAACGCCAGAACCTGCACAAAACAAGTTTGTAAACACCAAGAAAAATATGAAAAAGCAAAAAAAACAAAACAAAACAGGAGCTGGGATGTAGCTCAGGGGCAAAATGAAAACATTTGCCTAGCAAGTGCAATGTCAAGGATTGGATCACATATACCAAAAAAGAAAAGACAAAACAAAGTTAAAAGGGCCTGGCATGGTAGCTCAAGCCTGTAATCCTAGCTACTCTGGAGGCTGAGATCTGAGGATCAAGGTTCAAAGCCAGCCTAGGCAAAAAAGGACCTGGGACTCTTATCTCCAATTAACCTCTAAAAAATGGGAAATGGTGCTTAGCTCAAGGGTAGGGTGGTAGCCTTGAGCTGAAGAGCTCAGAGACAGACAGCTCCCAGGCTGAGTTCAAGAACCATGACCCACAAAAAAAAAGTTTGTAAGCTCTTGCTTTATAGTTTTGAAAAGAAATCCATTCAAGGCTCCAATACTTGATTGTGAAGCAGTATGCAAGTCCCTGGGTTTAATCACCTTCAACAGTGCAAAAAACAAATGAATAAATGAATAAACTTCTTCTAATTAACTCTATTATTCATTACAATAGGCCCCAGAGTTATTTGATATTAACTGACTTTTGAAAATTAGGAAGGCAGAAAGAAGTTCAGTGTCTTGCCAAAATCACACTAGTAAGTGAAGAAAGGGAGATTTCTTCAATCCTGGTCTTCTAGATTCAAATCCACCATGCATTCATTTCATGCTTTGTGTTATTGTTATAGTTTTGGTTTTTATTATTTTTGGCTTGTGATTGTATTTGGTTTATTATCTCTAAATAGCCCAGAATTATCTCAAACTTTCTATCCTCTTTCCTGAATCTCAGTGGTGGAATTCAAATCCAACACTTTCTCCTTTTTTCTCCTTTTTTTTTTGTTGGTCATAGGACTTGAACTCTGGGCCTGGGTGCTGTCCCTGAGCTCTTCAGCTTAAGGCTAGCACTCTGACACCTGAGCCACAGCAGCACTTCCGGTTTTCTGGAGATAAGAGTCTTATAGACTTTAGTGCCTCAGCTGGCTCTGAACCTGGATCCTCAGATCTCAGACTCCTGAGTAGCTAGGATTACAGCTATGAGCCACCGCACACGGCTTAATAGTACCACTTTCTAAGAACCCAATATTTCTTGATTAATCAAAGTTTAGGCTTTTTAAATTTTTGTTTCTGTTTACCAGTTGTGGGGCTTAAACTCAGGACCTGGGCAGTGTCTCTGACCTCTCCAACTCAAGACTAGAACTCTACTATTTTGAACCACAGTACCACTTCCTCAATATTTCTTGGCTAATCCAGGAGCTTCACCTCAGGGCCTGGGCATTGTCCCTGAGCTTCGGCTCAAGGACAGTGCTCCAAAACACTTCAGTCACAGCTCCACTTCCAGCTTTTTCTGTTTATGTGGTTCTGAGGAAATGAATCGAGGGCTTCATGCATGTTAGGCAAGCACTATACCACTAAGCCGTATTTCCAGCCCCTCAACATTTTTTTTGCTAACATTTACCAGATGGGAAGATACATAAAAGATTTAATTGGTGGGAAAAGATTTCTTGAGATCCTTTAATTCCAGAAGTACATTAAATGTGATACATTATATTCCATGTGTATTATAGAGTAATTTCTTCCACTGATTACCAAAAGAACTGCAAAGTAAGCCTTTTGTTTTGTTTAATAACAAAAAACTTTGTGGTTGGAGACTCACAAGATCACCCTGAGGCAAGGTTAGAACTCAAGCTGACTCCTACAACAGTAACATCTCCACAGGGAACAGTTTCATCTCCTATGGTACCAGATTTTGTTTGGTTGTTTTTCTAAGAAACAAAACAGTAACTAACCCATATTCAATAGTAAGAAAAGTGGAGTGAGTCTGATCATCATTGTATGAACATGCAAACACGTCAAAATAAAATTCTCTTTTACAATTATTGATGCTAATGAAAAATGTGGCTCACACCTGTAATCCTAGCTATTCAGAAGGCTGAAAGCTAACAATCACAGTTCAAAGTCAGCCTATTCCAGAAAGCCTATAAGGGGCCAGGAGCATGGCTTATTGGTAGAGTGCTTGCCTAGCAAGCACAGAGACCCGGGTTCAATTCCTCGGTACCACATATGTAGAAAAAAAGCCGGAAGTGGTACTGAGGCTCAAGTGGTAGAGCTCTAGCCTTGAGAAAGTCCAAGGACAATGCTCAGGCTCTGAGTTCAAGCTCAGGACTGGAGAAAGAAGAAAGAAAGGAAGGAAGGAAGGAAGGAAGGGGAAGGGAAGGAAGGAAGGGGAAGGGAAGGGAAGGGAAGGAAGGAAGGAAGGAAGGAAGGAAGGAAGGAAGGAAGGAAGGAAGGAAGGAAGGGAAAAGAGAGAAAAAAAAGCTAGAAGTGGTCCTGAGGCTCAAGTGTTAGAGCTCTAGCCTTGAGAAAGTCCAAGGATAGTGCCCAGTCTCTGAGCTCAAGCCCAGGAGTGGCCAACAAAAAAAAAAAGAAGAAAAAGCTGGAAGTGATGCTGTGGCTCAGGTGGCAGAAAGCATTGAGAAAGCCCAAGGACAGTGCTGAGACTCTGAGTTCAAGCCCCAGGACTGGCAAAAAGAAAAAAGAAAAATACAAAGTCTGTGAAACTTTTCTAATTAACCACCAAAAATCTGGATGTAGAGGTGTGGCTAAAATGGTAGAATGCCAGTCTTCAGTGGGCCAAGCTAAAGAATAGTGTTCTGGTCCTGAGTTCAAGCGTCAATACTGGGGGGGGGAACCCTAAGACTTGATTTAATCAAGAAAAGAGATACTGGGACTGGGACTTGGCGTAGTGGTAGAGTGCTTGTCTAGCATGCACGAAGACCCTTGTTTGATTCCTCAGCACCACTCATACAAAAAAAAGGTCAGAAGTGGTGCTGTAGCTTAAGTAGTAGAGCTCTAGCCTTGTGAAAGCCAGAGGACTGAGCTTATACCCTAAGTTCAAGTCCAGGATTGGCAAAAAAAGAAAAGAAAAAGAAAAGAAAGAAAAAGAAATGAGTTACTAAAAATTTTAACTCAATGAAACAGTATAAGCAATATACTTGGAGGCTGCTGACAAAGTTCAGTGATAAGAATGTTTGCCTAGAGGAGTAGCCCAAGGCCAAAGTGGAAGTAGAGATTTGAGGGGAGGGGAGGAGAAGAGAGGAGAGGGGAGGAGCAGGGAGTGGAGGGTGGGGAAAGGAGGGAAGTGGGGGAAGGGAACCATACAAGTGGAAAGTCTAGATCTTTCTGTTTATTACCTGGAGCTACCACCAGGAGATATAATCTGGCCTCCAAGAGTCTAAAGTCACCTCCTCAAAGAAGACTTCCCTAGATGTTTGAGATAAAGAAGTTCCTTTCCTCTATCCCTGCACACTCTTCTTAGCATTTATTTTCTTAAATTATTTGAGCATTCATTCATTCATTCTTCTCCAAGGTACTGAAACTTCAAAGCAGAGGCATAGCCTTCTTTGCACCCCCCCCTTTTTAAAGTCTATTCAATACATCCATCCTGGAACATTACAACATTTTAATATTAAATAAGTGGGAAAACCTACAAAAAAGCCATATTCTATGACTCATGGGGGCTCACAGCTTTAGAGTAACCTCCCAGTACCTTTGAAAGGTTCCTTAGATAAACCATTTAACTTCCAAGGTTATTATCCCTTAACTGAAACTTTCAAAGGCTAATTCTAAATGAAAATGCCACAATAAAACTCAGTAAAACAAAAATTATTCTCCCAGGACTAAGAGTATGGCTCAGAAGTAGAGCAGTTACTTAGAATACACAAAGCCCTGGGTTCGATCCTCAATACACACACACACACACACTGGGCACCAATGGCTATAATTAGAACTAAACTACCACTTGATAAGTTTTAGGACTAATTAAGCATAGATTTCTCATGCTTGTTTTAAAACACATCTCCTAGTTTTAGAAACAAATTAATGTCCTAGTTTAATTATTTTTAACTAAAGGCTGAGATTCAGGAACCAACTGTGCTATGCCAAATTTTACTTCTCATTTCTACAAATAACTAAATTATAAAAATAATCTTACATTGTAACTAAATGAATAGCATAATACATGGTCAATTAAAACGTGACTTACTTAAGCTGGGCACCTGTGGCTCGTGCCTATAATAATCCCACCTACTCAGAAGGCTGAGATCTGAAGATCATGATTCACAGCCAGCTCAGGCATGAAAAGTCCATGAGACTCTTATCTCCAGTAAACTACTCAGAAAAAAGTGGCCCTATGGTTCAAAGAGCATTAGACGAGAGAAAAAGTTCAGGCACCCAGTCCCTGTTGGTTCCAGGACGAACAAACAACAAAAAACCCTAAGCTATACACAAAAAAGTTTCTTCAAAGTATTGATTGATATATGTTTTCCTTAGGAAGTTGGGCTCAAAGCCAAGCAGGACCTACCTGTAATCATAGCACCTGGGAGGCTGAGGCAAAAGAATATGTGTAAGCTAAGTAGCGAGACCCTGTCTCAAAAAGGAAAACCAAAAAACACATGTGATTTATTCTTACTAACTATTTAAGCCCAAATTGGTATTAGATATCTCAAAAGTAATTATATTGCCAGGTGCTGGCAATATCACGCCTATAGCTCCTAGCTACTTAGGAAGCTGAGCTCTGAGGCTCGAGGTTCAAAGCGAGCCAGACATTAAAGTCTGTGAGACTCTTATCTCCAATTAATCACCAGAAAACCTGAAGTGGTGCTATGGCTCAAGGGGTAGGGTGGTATCCTTGAACTGAAGAGCTCAGGGACAGTGCTCAGGCCCAGAATACAAGTGCCAAGTCAGACAAAAAAAATAATAATTATATTGATGTGTTACAAGTTTAAATGTTTAGATCTACCCAAATACTTTGAGAGAACTTCATCTTCCTCTTCACTTTTCCTTCCTTTTGTACCTTTCTACTGCTTTTCCATAGTTTTAAGCAAAGATTTTTCACCCTACAAAAACATCGTGAACAGGGCCGGGAGTTTGGCCTAGTGGTTAAAGTGCTTGCCTAGCATGCACGAAGACCGGGGTTCGATTCCTCGGTACCACAAAAATAGAAAAAAGCCGGAAGTGGTGCTGAGGCTCAAGTGGTAGAGCTCTAACCTTGAGAAAGTCCAAGGGCAGTGCTCAGGCCCTGAGCTAAAGCCCAGGACTGGCAAAAAAAAAAAAAAAACATCGTGAACATAAAAACTCTATTTTTAAATTTTAACCTATTCTATTTTTATTTATCATACATATTAATTTATTTCAATTTTTTTTCTCTGTCGTGGGGCTTGAACTCACGGCCTGAGTGGGCATTGTCCCTGAGCTTTCTCGAGGCTAGTGCTCTACAACTGAGCCACAACACCACTTCTGGCTTTTCCTGTGTATGTGGTACTGAGGCCCTGAACCCAGGACTTTCTGCATGCTATGCAAGCAATCAATCTCTATGCCACATTCCCAGTCATATATCTATCTACCTCTCCCTCCCTCTCTCCCTCTCTCTCTCTCTCTCTCTCTCTCTCTCTCTCTCTCTCTCTCCATATATATATATATGAGATATATATATATATATGATATATATATATATATATATATGAGACAGTGTCTTGTTATTTAGCCAGGTTGGCTTAGAATTTTCCATCCTCCTACCTTCATTTCCCAAGTGCCGCCATGCCAGACCTAATGCTCTTAATACTTTTTTCTTTTTTTTCATATATTTTTTAATTAATAGAAGGGTTACATTATATTTGCCAGATAGAAGGTGCATTAATTCACATACATTGATACCCTTTCACATGTCTTGGTCCCCATTTCCCTCCCCCCCACCCCCACCCCTCATCTTGTTTTCCCCCCTTCCCTATCCAATTTCAAATACCCAAATACAAATATATCCAATGTATCAGATAACAAAGTGAGATACTGTAACAATATGAGATAACCAAGGGACAGCAAAAGAGATGAGAGGTAACATAGTACATTAAGGACAACAATCACTCATTATAGGGCTTTTGTTTCTATATCCTAGAGATCCTTTCATTTAGCATCCTACTATATGGCCTTTTGTATCAAGGTTTTGCTCTATTGCAAATCTCTGCTAGGAGAGCCCAAGGTTTCTACTGATTATGACAAATGAGGGAAACCATTGAGCCTATGTTCCTTTGAGTCTGGCTTACTTCACTTAATATGATTTTTTTCTAAGTCTTTCTGTTTCCTAACAAATGGGCGATGTCATTCTATCTGACAGCAGCATAGAATTCCATTGTGTACAAATACCACATCTTGTTGATCCACTCATCAACTGAGGGACATCTGGGTTGGTTCCATATCTTTGCTATGGTAGTGTTGCAATGAACATCGTTGTGCTAGTGGATTTAGTATGTCCTTGTTTCTGGACAATTGGGTAAATGCCTAGTAGTGGAATTGTTTCTTTTATATATTAAGTGTAAACAGCTTGGTACTGGCACAAGAACAGGCCTGAAGACCAATGGAATAGAACTGAGGACCCAGATATTAAACCACAGACCTATGGCCACCTAATCTTTGACAAGGGAGCCAAAAAAATAGAATGGAAGAAAGACAGCCTCTTCAACAAGTGGTGCTGGCAGAACTGGTTAAGCACCTGCAGAAAACTAAAGTTGGATCCTTCTTTGTCACCCTGCACTAGAATTAACTCCAAATGGATCAAAGACCTCGAGGTAAAAGCTGACACACTGAAAACTTTACAAGAAGGAATAGGAGATACACTAGGCCTCCTTGGCACAGGTCGAAACTTTCTTAATAAGGACCAAGAATCACAACAAATCAGAGAAAGGCTGGATAAGTAGGACTGCATTAAACTGCAGAGCTTTTATATGGCAAAGGACATAGCTAGTAAATTAATTAGGAAGCTTATAGAATGGGAGAAGATCTTCACCAACCAAACAACGGACAAAGGCCTCATATCTAAAATATATCAACAGCTCAAAAAATTGAATAACCCCAAAACTAATCTCCAAAGAAACAACCATCCCATTAAAAGATGGGCCAAAGACTTAGAGAGAGTCTTCCCTGAAAAAGAAACAAAAATGGCCTATAGACACATGAAGAAATGCTCAACATCTCTGGTCATAAAAGAAATGCAAATCAAAACAGCACTTAATACTTTTTTGCCAGTCTTGGGGCTTGACTTCACGTCCTAGGCACTGTCCCTGAGCTTCTTTTACTCAAGGCTTGCCTGATTTACCACTTGAGCCACAACACCACTTTTCTGCAATTTCGGCTTTTTCTGTTTATGTGGTAGAGAGGAATCAAACCCAGGGCTTCATGCTAAGCAAGCACTCTACCACTAGGCCACATTCCCAGGCTTAATACTTTTTTATGAGTTAGTAGCACTTGCTAGGCAAAGGATCTATCATTTGAGCCACATCTCAATCCCTTTTGTTTTCCACAGTTTTCAGACATGATCTGGGGCTTTGCCTGGGTCAGCCTCCAACCTTGATCCTTTGTCAATCTCCTAAATAGTTGAGATGACCAGGTATGTGCCAGGTCACAAAGACTTTTAACTTAAAAAAATCACTTTGCTAGAGATATGACTCAAGTAGGACAGTATTCTGAGAAAGAAAGCCAAGCTCGTATGGGATTTAGTTCAAGTACAGGCAGGCAAAAGAAACAAGCCTTGGGCTGGACATAAGTGTCTCATGCCTATAATCCAAACTACTCAGTTATTCAATAATCTGAGCTATCCCAAGCAGATAAAAATCTGAGAAACTAGCTGGGCAATGGTGGCTCATACCTATAATCTTAGCTAATCAGGATCTGAGGATTGCGATTCAAAGCCAGTCTGGGCACGAAAGTTGATGAGACTTATAATTAACCACCAGAAAAACCAGAAGTGGTGCTATGGCTCAAGTGGTAAAGTGCTAGTCTTGAGCTGAAGAGCTCAGGGACAATGCCCAGGCCCAAAGTTCAAGCTTCAGGACTGATAAAAAAAAATAACTAAAAAAAATATGAGGGCCGGGAGTTTGCCTAGTGGTAAAGTGCTTGCCCAGCATGCAGGAAGACCCAGGTTCGATTCCTCGGTATCACATATACAGAAAAAGCCAGAAGTGGTGCTTTGGCTCAAGTGGTAGAACACTAGGCCTTGAGAGATTTTAAGGACAGTGCTCAGGCCCTGAACTCAAGATTGGCAAAAAAAACCAACAAAAAAACCTGAGACTCTCTAATCTCTAAACTTGAGAGGTTCTTGTCTCCAATCAATCAATCAATCAATCAGCAAAATGCTGGAACAAGACAGAGGTGAGGCTGAAGAAGTAGAGCCTCAGCCTTAAGAGAAAAAGTTGAGTATACACACACACACACACACACACACACACACACACACACACCACACACACACACACACACACACACACACACACACACACACACACACACACACCAAAAAAAGGGAGGGGTGGTAGTTTGGCCTAGTGGTAGAGTGCTTGCCTAGCATACACAAAGACCCAGGTTCGATTCCTCGTTCCCACATAAATAGAAAAAAGCTGCAAGTGGTGCTGAGGCTCACGTGATAGAGCTCTAGCCTTGAGGTAGAGCTCTTGCCTTGAGAAACTCTAAGGACAGACTCAGGCCCTGAGCTCAACCCAGGACTGGCAAAAAAAAAAGTCTTGGAGCAGGTTAGGGTGATAAAGGAGGAAAGGAGGTGAAGTTGTTTGAGATATATGGTATAAATATGTGGAAATAAGCTGGGCGCAGTGGCTCTCACCTGTAATCCTATCTACTCAGGAGGAGACTGAGATCTGAGGATCAAGGTTCAAAGCAAGCCTAGGAATAAAAAAACCTCTAGGGAAGTGGGCCTTGGCTCAAGGGTCGGGTGGTAGGCTTGAGCTAAACAGCTCACTAACAATGCCCAGGCCCAGGGCAGTAGACTACAGCTGAAGAGCTCAGGGACTACGCCCAAGCCCAGAGTTGAAGCCCCTTGACCCACAAAAGAAAAAAGAAATGTGGAAATGTCGCAATTAATAATTCCTGTGTAACTTGTTTTTTTTTTTTTTCGGTCGGTCGTGGGACTTGAACTCTGGGCCTGGGTCCTATCCCTGAGCTCCTCGGCTCAAGGCTATCGCTCTGCCACTGGAGCCACAGCGCCACTTCCTGTGTTAATTATTTTAAAGTTATATATGCCTGCTGCTGCTGACTCACACCTGTAATCAATCAATCCTAGCTATTCCAGAGGCTGAAATCTGAGGGCTGCGGTTCAAAGCCAGTCCAGGCAGGATAGTGCATGAGACTTTGATCCCTAGTTAATTACCAAAAAGCCCAAAGTGGACTTGTGGCTCAAATGGTAGAGAACTAGCTTTAAACACAAAGGCCTAGGGACAGGGTCCAGCCCTGTGTTCAAAATCAAGCAAGAACAGAGCCTGAGTTGAAACTCCTTTACTGGTACCAAAAAATTAAGCATTTCTCCCCCAACACTGCCCAAAAAAGTGACTGAAAATTATCACAGTTTCATTTCACTAACATATAAAGTATTTTATATTTTCAAATTTTCAAATTAAAGCCAGTTGCTGGTAGCTAGCTATTCAGAGGCTAACAAATGAAGATCGCAGTTCAAAGCTACCCTAGGCAGAAAAGGCCCGAAGATTTGCAACCCCTCAGCAAAAAGCTGAAAATGGAGGGGTGACTCAAATATTAAGAGTGCCAACCTGGAACAAAAAAAAAAGTCTAGCCAGAAGCCCCGAGTTCAATCTCCTATGGCTAATAGTGGGGAAATTAAAGGAAAGAAAGATACACAAATGAAGTGGGGGGGATGCAGTCATAATAACCAATGCATATCCTTTGAAACTAGGAAAATTGAAGGGAGAAGTTAGGTGGGAGGGATGGAGAGAATGATGAAAGGGAAGATATTGATGAAAATGCACTGTAGGACCGGGAGTTTGGCCTAGTGGTTAAAGTGCTTGTCTAGCATGCATGAAGACCCAGGTTCGATTCCTCGGTACCACATACATAGAAAAAAGCCGGAAGTGGTGCTGAGGCTCCAGTGGCAGAGCGATAGCCTTGAGCCGAGGAGCTCAGGGATAGGACCCAGGCCCAGAGAAAGTCCAAGGACAGTGCTCAGGCCCTGAGCTCAAGCCCAGGACTGGCAAAAAAAAAAAAAGGAAAATGCACTGTAGCCACAGGATCACACCAGCAATGTAACCCTAGCTACTCAGGAGGCTGAGTTCTGATATCTGAAGCCACTACCACCAACAAAACCCCATAATAAATCGTCATGATCTTGGATTTGGCAGTTTTCTTAGATGTAAAATCGAATGCACATACAGCAAAAGAAAAAATAAACTAGTTTTCATCAAATTTCAAAACATACTATCAAGGCTGGGAGTTTGGCCTAGTGGAAGAGTCCTTCCCTAAAATGCACAAAGACCCAAGTTCGATTTCTTGGTACCACATAAATAGAAAATCTGGAAATGGTGCTATGGCTCAAGTGGTAGAGCTCTAGCCTTGAGAAAAAGCTCAAAGGACAGTGCTCAGGCCCTGAGTTCAAGCCAGTCATATCTATCTATATATATGTTTAGAAAGCCAACGCTCATGCACGCCCGTGAGGGGTGGCTGTGGCCTGTAATCCTAGCTACTCAGGAGGCTGAGATCTGAAGATCAAGGTTCAAAGCCAGCTTGGGCACAAAAGGACCGGAGACTTATCTCCATGAACCTCAGAAAATGGGAAGTGGGACTTGGCTCAAGGGTTCAGCCTTGAGCTGAACAGTTCAGGGACAACGCCCAGGCCCAGAGGTAGGGGAGATAGCCTTAAGCTGAAGAGCTCAGGGACAGCACCCAGGCAAAGTTCAAGCCACATGACCCACCAAAAAAAGGTTAGAAAGCCATGTATGGTGCTATATGACTAATCCTAACACTGGAGCCTGAGGCAAAAGAATCATGAGTTTGGGAGAAAAACCAGGGAAGAGGTGATTCTATTTAAAAGGAAATGTACTCATTACCTTATTTATATAACTGCAACCCCTCAGTACATAACCTTTCAGATAACAATTTAAAATAAATTTAAAAGAATTTTGAGTTTGAGGCTAGCCTGGTCCACGTGTTTGGTATTTCTGTTTCAAAAACTACCACCACCAAACCAAACCAAACAAAAAAAAAAAGAAAAAGACAAAAAGTGTGGTATGTAACTCAATGGTAAAGGTAGAGAGCTTTACCTATATGCCCAAAGCTCTGGGTTCAATCCCTAGCACAGCAACCAAACAAACACTAAACTACAAAGACAGGGGCTGGGAGTTTGGCCTAGTGGTAAAGTGCTTGTCTAGCACACACAAAGACCTTTGTTCCATTCCTCAGTAGCACATACACAGAAAAAGCTGGAAGTGGTGCTGTTGCTCAGGTGTTGGTTCTAGCCTTAAAAAAAAAAAAAACAAACCAAGGACAGTGCTCATGCAAAAAATTTAAAAAAATTGTTCTTAAACTACAAAGAAAATTTACAGAATGGAAGAAACCATAAATCATGAATCTGATCAGGGTCTGGTATCTAGAGAACTAAATTTTTAAAATGAACAAAGGACTTCATTGACATTTCCAAATGAAAAATACAAATAACGAAAGTATAAGAGAAAAATCCTGCCAGGCATGGTGGCTCATGCCTGTAAACCTAACTACTCAGGAGGCTGAGATGTGATGATCAAGGTTCAAAGCCAGCCCAGGCACTAAAATCCCTGAGACTTTTATCTCTAATTAACCTCTAGAAAACCAGAAATGGCAATTTGGCTCCAGCTGAAGAGCTCAGAAAGAGTGCCTAGGCCCAGAGATGAAGCCCAAAGATGAGAGAAAGAGGGGGGGGAGGGAGGGAGAGAGAGAGATTTCCACATCATTGGTCATTAGGAAAACACAAATCAAAACTACAATTAGGGACTGGGAGTATGGCCTAGTTGTAGAGGGATTGTCTAGCATGAACTGGGTTGGATTACTTGGTACCACATTCACAGAAAAAGCCAAAAGTGGTGCTGTGGGAAAGTGCCCAGGCCCTGAGTTCAAGCCCAAGGACTAGCAAACAACAACAACAACAAACTGAGCTAACACTAGTAGCTCACCTCGTAATCCTAGCTATGCAGGTGCCTGAGACCTAAGGATCATGATTGAAAGCCAGCACAAGCAGGAAATTCCCTGGAGACTCTAATCTCCAATTAACTACCAAAAAGCCAAAAGTGCAGCTGTACCTGAAAGTATTAGAGCATTAACCTTGAGGACAAAATTTTACAGACAGCAGAGCACTGTGGCTCATGCCTGTAATCCTAGCTATTCAGGAGCCTGAGATTTGAAGATCGCAGGTCAAAGCTAGCCTGGACACTAAAATGTCCCTGAGATTCTTATCTCCAATTAATCACCAGAAAACCAGAAGTTGTGCTGAGGCTCCAGGGGAAGAGAGGTGGTAGCCTTGAGCTGAAGAGCTCAGGGAAAACGCACAGGCCCAGAGGTAGGGCGGTAGCCTTGAACTGAATAGCTCAGGGACAACACCTGGGCCCAGAGTTCAAGCCCCACGACTAGAAAAAAAAATTCAGAGACAGAGCCCAGACTCTGATTTCAAGCCCCAAAATTGACAAAAAGAAAAAGAAAGCAACAAGTGTTAGATAAGATGTACAGAAACTGCAATCCTCCTGATACTTAGTGGAGATGTAAAATAGTGCAGTGATATATAAAACAAATTTGGTAGTCTCTCAACAAATTAATTGTATGAATAATATAGAGCACAGTAATTCTACTTCTAGGCACATAACCCAAAATAATTGAAACAGTTGTTCAAATAAAATCTTATATATGAATTTTGATAATACTACTCACGAAAGCTTCAAAGTAGAAACATAATAAATATTCATGAATTCATAAATGGATAAACAAAAGGTAGCATGTCCATATTACAGAATATCACTCAGCCATAAAAGGAAATGATATATTGGTACATGCATAACATTGATGAATCTCAAAATTACACTAAGTAGGGTAAGGAGTTTGGCCTAGTGGTCCAGTGCCTAGCATGCACAAAGACCCAGGTTCAATTCCTTGGTACCACATACATAGAAAAAGCCGGAAGTGGTGCTGTGGCTCAAGTGGTAGAGTTCTAACCTTGAGAAAGCTCCAGGACTGGGCTCAGGCTCTGAGTTCAAGCTTCAGGACTGGCAAAAAAAAAATCCTACAACAAGTGAAAGAAGTCAGGTATAAAAAGTTATATGCTATATGCCACAGAGTCACCAGGAATGAAAGAAAAACAGGAAGTCGGTGCTTACTGAGTAGAGTACCAGTAAATAAACTCAGCACCCATGGCTCATACCTGTAATACTACCTACTCAAGAGGCTGAGATCTGGAGGATCTGATTTGAGACCAGTCATGGTAGAATAGTTCACAAGACTCCATCTCCAATTAACCAGCAAGATGCCAGAGTGGAGGCAAAGTTCTAGTAGGAAAGCACCAACTATGTTCCAGAAAATGGCTTTCAGTTAAAGTCCTAACATGGTCACACACACACACACACACACACACACACACACACACACACATGCGCGCACATGAGCACACGCATACAGGCACGCACACACACACACATACTCACACATTTTCTGATTTTAAGTGGGTATTGGCAGCACAATGCAATAAATTATGCCATTGGGTTGTATAAAGTGGTTTAAATGGGAAAACTGGTATAACACTGCACCAAAACTCGTTAAGTTACCAATGCTAAATCACAGAACACAATGTATTCCATTTCTAATAATAAAAAAAAAACATTTTAGGCCTAGGAGCTTGGCCTAGTGGTATGAGTGCTTACCTGGCATGCGAAAATCCCTATGGCAATCGGAGTTCGACCTAGTGGTAAAATGCTCGCCTAGCATGCATGAAGACCTGGGTTCAATTCCTCGGTAACACACCGAAAAGGCTGGAAGTGAGGTAGTGGCTCAAGTGATAAGAGTGCTATCCTTAAGAAAGTCCCAGGCCAGTGCTCAGGTCTTGAGCTCAAGCCCAGGACTGGGGGGGAAAAAAGCCAGGCATCTGTAATTCTCATTACTCGGCAGGCTGAGATCTGAAAATCTCAGCTCAAAACCAGCAGGAGGCAGACAAGCAGAGAAACCCAAATTACTGCCTGGTGAAGTGTAAAACTAGTTAGTCTGGAGGCTGAGATCTGAGGATCAAGGTTCAAACCCAGCCCGGGCACAAAAGGACCTGAGACTCTAATCTCCAATTAACCTCCGGAAAACAGGAAGTGGGGCTTGGCTCAAGATAGGATGGTAGACTTGAGCTGAAGATCTCAAGGACAACACCCAGGACCAGGGGTATGTCGATAGCCTTAAGCTGAAAACCTCAGGGACAGCACCCAGGCCAAGTTCAAGCCATATGATGGAAGGAAGAAAGAAAGGAAGGAAGGGAGGGAGGGAGGGAGGGAAGGAAGGAAGGGAGAGAGGGAGGGAGGGAGGGAAGGGAGGGAGGGAGGGAGGGAAGAGAGAGGAAGGAAGGAAGGAAGGAAGGAAGGAAGGAAGGGAGGGAGGGAGGGAGGGAGGGAGGGAGGGAGGGAGGGAGGGAGGGAGGGAAGAAAAGAAAGAAAGAAAGAAAGAAAGAAAGAAAGAAAGAAAGAAAGAAAGAAAGAAAGAAAGAGAGAGAAAGAAAGAAAGGAAGAAGTCCAAGCTATCAACTCCAGTTAACTAGAAAAAAGCTAGAAGTAGAGGTGTGACTCAACTGGTAGAGTGCCAGCTTTAAGCAAAAAGCTAAGTAACAATATGGCCCCAAGTTCAAACCCCACTTCCTACTTTAAACAAAGGAAAAATATGGGCCTGGAGTGTAGCCTAGTGATAAGAGTGCTGGGCTTGCATGCATGAAGACCTGAATTCAATTCCTCAGAACCACATACACAGAAAAAGCGGAAAATGGCACTGTGGTTCAAGTGGCAGAGCACTAGCCTTGAGCAAAAAGTGTCCAAGGACAGTGCCCAAGCCCTGAGTTCAAGTGCCAGGACTGGCAAAAAAAAAAAGGAACAATATTCTCAGAAGAAAAATGTTAATGAAAACAATAGGATCGTAAGTTTTTCTTCTGTAACTAGTTAATTCAAACATTTTCCAGACAAATTGTCATAAAACCTCTACCTCTTATTAGTTTTTTTTATTGTATTTTATTGACAGGATAATGTATAGAGGTGTTTCAGTTACATTTGTCAGGTAATGGGTATATTACTTCTCAATGTTACCCCTTCTCATGTGTTTTGTCCCTCCCCCAACACCCTCCCAGTCATCTTGCTTTTCCCCTTTCTTTCCCTATTTCCAATAAACAAATAAAATTATATACAATATACTAGGTAAGAAAGTCAGATACAGCACCACATGGGATTAATCATAAGGGGAAAAAAGAGAAAAATAAATAATTTCACACAGTACCATTAAGAACAATCACAAAGATAAACCTCTTATGTCCATAAGAAAAGATTTTAAAATGACATCAAAGCTGAACATTGTGGCTTCTCATTTGTAATCCTAGCTACTCAGGAGGCTGAGATCTGAGGGTCGAAGTTCAAAGCCCAATCAGGCACTAAAGTTTGTGAGACTCTCATGTCCAATTAACCACTAGAACACGGGAGTGTTGCTGTAGCTGAAGTGGTAGGGAGGTAGCCTTGAGCTGAAGAGCTCAGAGACAATGGCCAGGCCTAGAGTTCAAGCCCTGTGACGACCCCCCCCCAAAAAAAAATGACATCAAGCCAACCAGGTGCTGTTGACTCCTGCCTGTTATTCTAGATACCCAGGAGGCTGAGATCTAAGGAAGAAACATGGTTCAAAGATAGACCAGGCAGGAAAATCCATGAGTCTCTTAAAATCTCGAATCAACCACCAAAAAAGTCAGAAGTAGACTCGTGGCTCCAAGTGGTAGTGACAACCTTGAGCAAAATAGTTCAGAGACAGCACCCAGACCCTGATTTCAAGTCCCAGGACCAGCAAAATACAACAACACAAACAGACAGACACAGAAATACACACACTCAAACACACATCAATTCTACTTTTGATGCTTCTTAGGGAATTTATAAATGCTTTTATAGATAACCTTTACAATCATCAAGTATCTACTAACAACATCTAGAATTTTATATCTCAAAACAAAAATGGAAAAAACACACTCATTTGAAAGAATCCTGGCTTTTAGCCAAGAGACTTGAATATATCTACAAACAGAGCTGGTCTAGTTGTACTGAGATAAAACACAGCAAGATTGATGGGGTTTTTTTCCCTCATACACAATTTTTTACCATACAGAAATATATATGAAATCTTAAGCTGTCCATTAATGATTTTTAATTCAGCTTTTACAAAACTAGAAATATGTTGATAATGTTACAATTTTTGTTTTCTGTAGTTCTTTCTACTATGACTAAAGAATAAACTTTGGCTTTTATAATTTATTGGACAAGCAATGGACAACTTACAGAAAACAGAAACTCCTCTACTTCATACAAGAAGGTTAACTCCGGCAGCATGCCCTAGTGATAAGAGTGTTTGCCTAGCATGCACAGAAGACCCAGGTTCAATTCCTCGGTACCACAGCCACAGAAAAAGCTGGAAGTGGTACCGTGGATCAATTGGTAGAGCTCTAGCCTTGAGAAAGCCCAAGGACAATGCTCAGACCCTGCATTTGTTTAAGCCCTAGGACTGGCGACAACAACAACAAAAATAAAATAAAACAAAACAAGAAGGTTAAGTCATGATTGGAATCCTAACTCCTGAAAGACAAATAATTATAGCAACAAATGAAGACATGTTATACCAATTTTAATGCTGATATAGAAGCCATAATTCGAGTCTTCCACTCACTACAGAAATTGTTATTATTCTAACTTTATTTTTTTCTTTCAAATGTACAGAGAAAATTATCTTTCCTATACAAAATGGGTTGTGAACTCTACTAAAGGCATTTAGTTTAGCTTGGTAAAGGATGCTAGAAAAAGAAAGAAGGGAGGCCTTAAGGAATAGTGAGAAGCAAAGTCCTTCCCCACAATCTCAACTACCATCCTAGTCTTAATTCATTCCAATCTCCAAATATACCTTTATACAACAATGCTATTCTTGGGTCTGGGAGTGTGGCCTAGTAGTAGAGTGCTTACTTGGCATGCACAAAGCCTTGGGTTCAATTCCTCAGTACCCCCCACATAGAAAAAGCTGGAAGTGGAGCTATAGCTCAAGTAGTAGAGTGCTAGCCTTGAGAAAGCTCAAGAGTTCAAGCCAGGACTGCCCCCCCCCAAAAAAAGGAATGCTATTCTTCTCTAGGAACATCTAGTTCAAAAGTGGGAGTCCCACATACTTGCTGTAACATTTCCAGGTTCTGACTGTACTTTATACTGGTGCTGTATTTATAATTTGTAATATAAATATAGATGAACTATATAATCAAACATTATATTGAATATATGTATATTATCTGCTGGATAAATACACACAGAGACACATACACAAAGTATTCATCTTAATCTGAGACTATGAACACAGTGTCCACTTTCAAATTCCAACTGTATGATTACAGTCATCCCGATATCAAAATAGGCCCCCAAATGGTCCTCAATTTGCAACATTTCCATGAAGACTGAAAACATCTCAGAAAACTTTTACAAATAATCATGAAATGTTAACAATCTATAACTATTAATCTTGACCCAGAACAGAATGAAACAATCACAAGACAGCCTTTTCAGAAGATAAGTGATATATTCAGAGAACAAAATGTCCAAGTAAAGCTGTTTTAACCAATTCATACCAAAAAGCAAGTGCCAATTTTCAAAGGAGATAAATACAGAATAACCACAAAAATGTCATCTATAATTATTTACGCATTCAGAATCAGCATTTGCTATCCTTCATGTAAGGTATCTTTCATTTGGTCTGTCAGGTTAAAATAAATTTTTTCAATCCAAAGGTTTAAAAGATGATATTAAAGACACCTGCAGCTGTGTCATATATACAAAGACCTCTTCAAAAGTTCTCTTAGTATTAAAACTTACTACACATGAAAATGAGATAGCCTCAAAAATTGGATGCAATCACTACTACAGATTTTTCACACTCCAGAGACTATTTATATGATAGTCTCAGCCAACAGTTCCTCTTAAGATATACCAGCATCACTTGCAAATATTGTGAGGGGTTTAGTCTCAGGATCTGGAGATACTCACGTGCAGGATTTCCACGGATACATCGCTAAATGTTTCAGCACTCTTAACTAATCAAACAAAACGTCTTCTGAGCAGTGAAGCCATCTCATCACTTTAACCCTAGCCCTATCCAATCTTATCCCCCCAATCCTCAACTGTCAGTCGCAAAACCAAAATCACCCCTTCCCAAAGAACACCTCTCAATTGCCTTAAAATTAGCACATTTTTACACAATCGCCCAGCCAATATCACTCACCCAGATCCAGTCCCACGGACCCGCATATATCAACTGGTCCTTTAAATGAAACCCACTTTACCCCGCACCCTATTCCCATGTATATAACCCACTGAAACCAATGTGAACTTCCCACATCCCAATCGACCCTCCCTTTGAGTAGCCTCAATCTCACTTAAATAATCACCCGGTCCTTTGTCAACCGTCTCCGGTTTCTCCCTCACTATCCTCATCTTTCCCGTTCCCTGGTCTCCCATTAGCTCCCAAAGTTGCCACCCCCCCCCCCCACGCCCTAGAAACAAAACAAAAAAAGGGAGGGGGACAAAAATTGCACAGCTCAACATCAGATCTGTCCTTCCCCACTTTCTCCCTCTAAATTTTCCTCCCCTTGTAGCCGATCTCTTAGACAGCAGAACCCCAAACCCCGCGAAGATCGGAGTCCGGCCTTGCTGATACCCATTGGTAAAGGCACTCACCCCGTCTCGGTCAAGCCGCCCCCCACTAGGGCGCTTACTCTGAACAGACTCTTGGCCGCCGCTGCCTCCTTCCATTCATCCCCGGCCCATTCATCTCACAGCCCGATTCCAGACACGCCCCCCGGCCTCCTCCCTCTCTCCCTGCGCCTCAGCCGGCCCGGGACCCTCACCAGACTGGAGGCTCTCACGGAGGAAGACTCTAGACTCTTTTTTGCTTCTCTTTCGCCCTCACGCTTCCACCAGCCCCTCAACAAGACAAACCGTAGAATAAACACACGTACACGGCCACCTCCGCTATCGCCGCCTCGGATGCTTCTTACTCCCCACCTCGGTGGGTCGAGCTCTGCTCTGCGTCCTATGCGCGTGCGCGCGTCTCCCAGCGAGCCCACCAGACCAGATATCTCCGGTAGGTAAAGAGCGGGCGGGGTTAGGGGAATAGGGTACGAGCCCAAGCTCGCACTCGCCCCAGAGCTGACCAAGCGCACGCGTACTCCAGCCAGGGAATTCAGATGGCTAGCAGAGGGGCGGAGAGGGACGGAGGGGGGCGGGGAAGAGAGGGGAGGAAAAGAGAGGGGGGGAGGGGCGGGGAAAGCCAAAGGAGCAGCCCCAACTCAGAGCAGCCCCTATCACAGCGAGGTGCCGTGTGGCTAGCCAACTGGAACGTGCACACGCCTTCCCCGCCCTCTTGAACGCAACGGGAGTGAGGGATGCGCGTCGAGGAGAAAGGCTTCTCCCCCTTCCAAAAGGAAAATCTCAGTGTGCTGCCACGCGCGGCACCTCCTCCGGGTTCAGAAGCCCTCTCTTTCTCACCGCAGCTGTACCCTTTCCCCTCGTAAAGAGGAAAAAAAAGGAAAAGAAAAACAGCCAAGCATACACGACTTCCTACCTAGCAAGCTTACTGTCAGTTCTCTGCAAGCATGTCAATACGGTAACAGTGTAACTATGTGAATGCCGCCAGCACCCTTTCACCGCCCCCCCCCAATTCCCCTTCTCCAACTCCCGGCTTTTCTCGCGAGACCCATACCTGCCGGCTTCGGGATTAGAAGTCGAAGCACAGATTTAGATATTCGGGTCTCCCGATTATGTTGCAAAGGTAATAGCCACGGCGTATGTCCCCCCTCCCCAACTTCGCTGCCCAGGACTGCAGTGCGCGCACGCGGAGGCGAGGCAACAACCAAAGCAAGGATGGGAAAGGGAAGCAGGGAAATAGATTTTTGACGGCTTGTACCCGCTAGGCCTGGGCACGTGCCCTGCGCCTCACAGTCGGGACGCGGTGCACCCTGGGAATTGTAGTTTTTGTTCCTACCGCCAGTCCCACTCCCACCCTCAGCTTTATTTAGGCCTCTGACCAGGAAGGGGGGGGGATTACCGACGCCATTTTGCCGGGAACAATGGCCCTCGGCCCCGGCGATGGCGAGTGGGGGTTGGGTGCACTGTTTTAAGAGTTAGGTTAACCTCCCCTGGCCCCATGATGCCATAGCAACCCCTTAGAAACCTGGCTCCTCCCACTTGCTGCTCTGCTGAGCTCCTGAGCTTCGCGCATGCGAAAAGGCCTCCTCCCCCTGGGGCTGGCTCTCTTGTCTCCCACTGTCCACCCTGAAAAATTCCCAAGTCCTCAAACCGACAGTGAATGCTGCCTTCTTTGCGCTTTCTCAGCACGTTAATCTCAGCTCGGCGGCTTTATTTAAGACGTGCTTCCAGTACTCCATGTGAGCCATGGTGCAGAATCGTTTCTGTCATTCTGTAAAAATCCTGGCAAAACAGGCGAAAATTGAGGCTCAGGAGAGGGAAATGGACATAATTTGCTGAAGTTCACACAACGAAGGATGGAGGAATTAAAACTTAAAATCCAGAGGCGCTTCCTCCTGAACCCAAGCATTTTCCGGTTCCCCAGATTGCACCTGGTATCCCAGCACCTGAAGGAAAGGTCCTAAATGGTTATATTTCTTTTCTGCCAGTAACCCTGAGGCCTTGCTTAGTAAGCTTGTTGCTTTTGAAGGCCAGAGTGGGAGATACTAGGCTACTTTTTGCAACTGCCTAGCCTAGGCCTTTTACTAAGTGATACCAACACCCCCCACCCCCACCTTTTATTCTTTTAATGTAGACTCTAGAGCTTAGGGTTTTTTTTTCCCCTTGCTGTTTAAAAACACCACTATGGCTGGGCGTGGTCAGAACGCCTGTAATCCCAGCAATCCAGGACACACAGATACCAGTATCTCGATCCTAGACCAGCCAGGAGTGTGTGTGTGTGGGGGGGGAACAGGAGACCCTATTGAAGTGTAAAGATGTGGGAGGCACCTACCTTGCAAGTAAGTGCAAGGATCTAAATTCAATCTCCACTATGAGAGGGTGGGTGTAAACCACCAACAGCAAAATTAACTTTGCAATTTCCAAACTCCAAATGGAGCATTATAGTAAAGCCTTGAAGGCCTATCTCGCCTCCTTTCCCCTTTCTTTTTCTGTGTACGACCCTGTGTCTTGAACTCAGGGCGTGGGCCCTGTCCCGGAGCTTCTTTAGCTCAATGCTAGCACTCTTACCACCTGAGCCACAGTCCCACTTCCGGTTTTTTTTTTCTGTTTATGTGGAACTGAGGAATTGAGCCCAGGATTTCATTAATGGTAGGCAAGCATTCTACCACTAAGCCACATTTCCAGTCCCTGCCTTTTTCTTTTAAAAGAATACTTATTAAACCCAGCATTGCTAGAGCATAAAAGGAACTCAGCCAGACACAGTGGCTCACAACTGTAATCCTAGCTACTCAGGATGCTGAGATATGAAGATTATGGTTCAAAGCCAGTCAGGGCACTAAAGTCCTAAAGTCTGTGAGTCTCTTATCTCCAGTTAACCACCAGAAAACCGGAAGTGGTGCTGTGACTCAAGGGGTAGGGAGGTAGCCTTGAGCTAAAGAGCTCAGGGACAGCGACTAGGCCCAGGGTTCAATTCCCACAACGGAAAAAAAATGGAACTCAGACCATACCCTTAATTAATTCAAATTTCACCTTACAATTTTAACAATGTCGGGAGAGACTGTGAGCACACTAGTCAGGTCTAAGATATCCAATCATTCTTCCTGGTATATTTTGAAGAACAAGGTGTGTTTTCTCAAAATGAATCCAGCACCTGTACCTCAAGAGTGTCTCCATTTGCGGGGAATTTGGCCTAGTGGTAGAGTGCTTGCCTAGCATGCATGAAAACCTGGGCTTGATTTCCCAGTACCATATACATAGAAAATGGCAGAAGTGGTGCTGTGGCTCACATGGTAGAGTGCTAGTCTAGAGAAAGCCCAAGGACAGTGCTTAGGCCCTGAGTTCAAGTCCCAGGACTAGCAAAAAAAACCAAGAAAACAATAAAAGAAAGTGTCTGCATTTCCATTTAACTAGAGAATGAGTGGATTTCCCCGAATCCTTCTCTTTGTCCCTAAAACTAGTCCTTTTTTCTTTCCTTTTTTTCTTAATTTCTTTTTTTTCTTTCTTTTTTATTGCCAGTCCTTGGACACCTTTTGCTCAAAGCTAGTGCTCTGCCACTTGAGCCACAGCACCACTTCTGGCTTTTTTGCTCAAGGCTAGTGCTCTACCTCTTGAGCTCTAGCTCCACTTCCAACATATGTTTTGGTGGTTAATTGGAGATAAGACTCTCAGGACTTTTCTGCTCAGGCTGGCTTTGAACCTCCATTGTCAGATCTCAGCCTCCTGAGTAACTAGGATTATAGGCATGAACCACTGGCACTCGTTTCCGTGTCAGGTTATTAACTGCTATGGGGAAATGAATGGAAGTGTGGCCAAATAACCAATAAGGAACATTTTCAGAGATTATTCCTAATGATCCCAAGTCTATCATTCTTATCTCACTAGCAATGGGAAGTACAAACATGTGCCACCATTTTTATTGATTAATTGATTGATTGATTGATTGATTTTTGCTAGTGCTGGGCTTGAGCTCAGAACCTGAACACTGTCCATAGATTTTCTCAAAGCTAAAACTCTACCACTTGAGACACAGCACCACTTCTGGCTTTTTTCTACGTATGCGATACCAAGGAATCAAATCCAGGCAAGCACTCTACCACTAGGCCAAACTCCCAGCACCATGCCCACCATTTTAATTTCTCAGTAGCAACCCGTTCCTGTCATTGTCAAAATTATAAAAGCAAAGCCCCTAGCTCTTGTGGCCCTGTCTCTCTGCTTTTGTCTCTGGCCATGATGATATACTCAGCACAGAACAAACTCAAATATATTACTTTTTCGATGCACTGAGATATAAACTCTTCCCAAGAATTCCCTCTTTGGATACTAAACATTGGTTTAACACCTATTGAATAGTGTGCAACAATTCTTCCCTAAGCTTTAAAAATATGAAAATTAGACAAGTCTGTTCCCATCCAACCACAGACACTTTCCTATGTTAACCTTTTAGTGACATATATGGTCTTCTATTTGTGACAATCTAGTCCTGAGCTCAGCAAAATGCCACTCAAAGCAGAAAGGAGAGTGAGCAATTAGATCTAATCACCAATGTATATCTGGGAATGTTCCCTTCCTACCTGCTGATTTCCACTCTTTCTCAAGTGGCATTCGTGATGTTCCTACTCATCAGGCAGGGAAAAAAGTGTGACATTTTGACTTGTAATTTGCTTTTACATCATGCCATCTAGTTTGGTTTTCTTGTTTTTGGAAACTCTGGTGCCAAAAATATCACAATAACTTTCGCTGGAAACATTTTTAGAGCAAAGCACCATGCAAGGACCTAAAAGATTCTGGTCTCTTTTCTACCCCCACAGAACAATCATTCCTTCTGTCAACAAGGTGGAGCTGAGAGAAACCCCAGAGTTCACAGTTCATGGACAACCCTACAGGTAAAAACTTGTGAATTTTTCTGAAGCACAATTTTTGACTCTCTCCTCTCCTTTTATCATATTATTGGAAGAACACGATCAACCATTCTTGAGGTTCGTCTCTCTTAATTCAGGTGATAGCAACCTTTGGAGATAGAAAGAGCACAGGCTGGGGCTGGGAGTTTGGCCTAGTGTTAGAGTGCTTCCCTAGCATGCACGAAGACCTGGGTTCAATTCCTTGGTACCACATACATACAAAAAGCTGGAAATGGTGCTGTGGCTCAAGTGGTAGAGCTCTAACCTTGAGAAAGCCCAAGGACAGCATTCAGCCCTGAGTTCAAGCCCCATGACTGGCAAAAAAGGAAAAAAAAAGAGCACAGGCCTAGATGGATGTGGTATGTAGTTTTAGAACTAGGGTATATGCTTCTAGTTCCCAAGGTCATAGCAATTACTTCAAACTGTCTGCTCATGTGAATCTCTTCAAGTACTATGGTCTACTCCAAAATCTTTACCATGTTGGAGGTATAGACTTATTAGCAAGTCCACCATTGGTATGAATACATTCTCTTGGTGGGGGCCATGGGGCTTGAACTTAGAACCTGGGTGCTGTCCCTGAACTCTTTTGAGGTTAGAGCTCTGGGAGTGGAGCCATAGCACCTCTTCCGGAGAGTGAAGAAGATTCAAATCTCTCTCTCATTCTCTCCCTTTCCTCCCCTGCTCCCTCCCTCTCTGTCTCCTTTTGTTTTGGTACTAGGGCTTGGACTCAGAACTTAGTGCAAATCCTTCTTCTAATTTTCTGGCACAAATATGTGGTCTCTGCCTCTGTCTGCCTTTGCCACCTTTTCTTAAGGCTCATTTTTCAGAACATAAAAGCTAGAAAGAAATAGACATCAATGGCTCCACCTGCAATCCGAGCTGTTCAGGAAGCTATGATCTGGGGATAAGGGATCAGATGGATACCAGCCCAGGCAGAAAAGTTCCTGAGACTCTTACCTTCAATTAACCAGCAAAAAGCCAGATGCATACAAACACCTATAAACAGACTGGCAGAATGTTTTTCTGCTTTGCTATCTCCCTTTCCTGTGACATACCACAAAACTCACTGAAGCCAAGCTGGTGGCTCACACTTGTAATCCTAAATACTCAGGAGGCTGAGCTATGAGCATCAAGCTTCAAAGCCATCTTGGTCTTGAAAATCCGTGAGACTCCTATTTTAAATTAGCCACCAGAAAGCCAGAAGTGGCCTTATGGCTCAAAGTAGTATAGCACTAAACCAAAAAAATATTCACTGGAGAAAGGAATGGAGAAAAATATAGAAAAGAAAAAAAATCTACCTAGAGCTGGTGACGCACGCCAATAATCCTAGGTACTCGGGAAGCTGAGATTTGAGGATTACTTCAAGACCAGGCGGGGCAGAAAAGTCCCTGGTGAGACTCTAATCTCCAATAAATTACTCAAAGAGCTGGCAATGGTGCTGTGGCTCAAGTGGTAGAGCACTTGAGTACAAAGAGACCCAGGGAGAAAGAAGGAAAGAAAGAAAGAAAGATAGAAAGAAAGAAAGAAAGGAAGGAAGGAAGGAAGGAAGGAAGGAAGGAAAGAAAAGAAAAGAAAAGAAAAGAAAAGAAAAGAAAAGAAAAGAAAGGGAGGGGGAAGGATTGATTCCATTGATATCTGAAAATAGTATTATTAAATGTTAACAGCCAAACAAAGAAAATACGTTTCTCATCCATATATATCCCTGCTCAAGACAGTAACTCCCAGGGCATGGATTCCTGGGTGATTTTTTTCTCTAGGCAACTCTGGCACTGGGGAAATTTCTTACCTGGATGATCTAGGGGTTATTAGCGTCCTCCCAGGAGTTCCTCCTTCCTCTCAGCACAGTTGAGCATCCCTTGTGTAAGGAGAAGCATTGCCTACCTCAGAAGTGAGCAGCTACTGCATACTGCTGGCTATCTGTAATCCTAACTACTCAAGAAGCTGAAATCTGAGGGTTGTGGTTAGAAGACAATTTGGCCAGGAAAATCTGTAAGAGACTTTGTTTTGTTTTGTTTCAGTTGTGGGGATTGAATTCAGAGTCTGGGCAGTGTCCCTGAGCTCTTTTGCTTAAGGCTAGTACTCTACAACTTTGAGCCTCAATTCCACTTCCAGTTTTCTGTTGGTTAATTGGAGATAAAAATCTCACTGGATTTTCCTGTCTGGGCTAGCTATGAACCAAGATCTTCCGATCTGAGCCTCCTGAGTAGCTAGGATTACAGCCATTAGCCATTGGCACCTGACTGGACTCAGGGTTTTTGTTTTTTGATTTTTGTTTTGCCGGTCTTGATGCTTGAACGCATGGCCTGAGCACTATCATTGGGCATTTTCCTCAAGGGTAGTGCTCTGCCACTTGAGCCACAGTACCACTTCTGGCTTTTCTATGTATGTGGTACCAAGGAATTGAACCCAGGTCTTCGTGCATGCTATGCAAGCACTCTAACACTAGGCCAAACTCCTGTCCCTGGACTCAGGTTTTTGAGTTACTCAGGAAGAGAGAAAGGGAGGAGAGGGAGGGGGTAGAGAGAGAAGGAGAGAGAGACTGAAAGGGAAAGACAGAAGCAGGAGGAGAAGGAGAGGGAGAATAGAAAATATCATACATGTATATAAGAACAAACATGGAAAACAATATGGGGATTTTGCAGACAAAAATGTAGCTAGCATATAATCCTGTAATCCACTACTGGGTGTAAAACCAAAGGAAACTGAATCAGTATAGCCAAGAAGCACTTGCATTCCTGTGTGTATTGAACCATTATTTACAATACCCAAGATATAGCATCAATGGATGAATAAGTAAAGACAATGTGGTATAGAAATACAATGAATACAAATCAGCCATGTAAAGAAAGAAATCCTAGTTCTGAGAGTATGGCTCAGTGGTAGAGTGCTTCCCTGTTGTTCATGTAGCTCTAGGTTCCATCTCCAATACAGAAAATAAAAGAAGGATATCCTGTTATTTGCAGAAACACGGAAGAGCCCGGAGAACATTGTGTTAAATGAAATAAACCAGGTTCAGGGAAAAAAACAACAACTCATAACCTCACTGTTATGTGTAACCTTAAGAAAGAGTTGGGGCGGGAGTTTGGCCGAATGGTAGAGTACTTCTCTAGCATGCTCGAAGACCCTGGTTCAAGTCTTTGGTATTAAATAGAGAAAAAAAAAGCCAGAAGTGGTGCTGTAGCTCAAGTGGTAGAGCTCTAGCCTTGAGAAAGCCCAAAGACAGTACTCAGGCCCTGAGTTCAAGGTCCAGGACTGGCAAAAAAAAAAAGAAAAGACAGAAAGAGTTAAGTGGTAGTTACCAGAGATGAAGGAGGAGGGGATTAAAGGAGCTGTTAGTCAAGGGATACACAAATATATGATAAAAATGAATTCAAGTTAGCCGGGTATGGTGGCTCATGCCTATAACCCTAGTTACATAGGAGGCTGATCTGAGGATCACGGTTCAAAGCCAGTCTGGTCAATAAAGTCCCTGGGACTCTTATCTCCAATTAACCACCAGCAAACCGGAAGTGGCGCTGTGGCTCAAGGAGTAGGGTCATAGCCTTGAGATGAAGAGCTCAGGGACAGTGTGCAGGTCAAGTTCAAGTCCCACAACCCACAAACACAAAAATAAATTCAAGTGATCTATTCTCTAGCAAGAAGACTATAGTTAATAACAGCTGTACTGGTTTGTTTGGTTTTTTTTTTGCCATTCCTGTAGATTGAACTTAGGGCTTGGGCACTGTCCTTGAGCTTTCTCAAGGCTAGCACCACTTCCAGCTTTTACTGTGTGTATCGTATTGAGGAATTGAACCCAGGCCTTCATGCATGCTAGGTAAGCACTCTACCACTAGGCCAAACTCCTGATTGACCAATGTACTGTATTCTTGATAGTTGCTAAGATACTATATTCTCAAATACTATATTCTCAAATAAAAAGTAATGTATATGTGCTTATTATTAGCTTGATTTATCCATTCCACAATATGTAGATATTTCAAATCATGTGAAAAGTTAACATATACAATTATATTTGTCGATTAAAATAGTTTTTTTGTAGTCCTGGGTGTTGAACTCTGGGCCTGGGCACTGTCCCTGAGCTCTTTTGCTAAAGGCTAGTGTTGTACCACTTTGAGCCACAACAAAACTTCTAATTTTGTAGTGGTTAATTAGAGATAAGAGTCTCATGGGATTTCTTGCCAAGAATGGCTTTAAACATAAGCCCTTGAGCTCTTCAGCTCAAGGCTACTGCCACAATCCCACTTCCGGTTTTCTAGTGGTTATTTGGAGATAAGAATCTTATGGTCTTTAGTGGCCAGGCTGGCTTTGAACCTGGATCCTCAGATCTCAGCCTCCTGAGTAGCTAGGGTTACAGGTGTGAGCCACCATGCCAGGCTGTCATTTTTTTTCAACCAGATCTGGACACATATCCGAGGCTTGCCATGAACTTGAGCACTTCCTACCTAAGTCTTCCCCAGCACTAGATTACAAGCATGTTTCCATACTGAACTCACGCCATCATTTTAATGTACTAGGATTTGGGCTCCTTTTTTCCCCTTAGGCTATTTACTTCACGTGCTCAAGATTATCTGCTGAATTTGAATATCACAACTGTATTCCAAGGCAGAAAAGGAGATGAACAGATATCACTGACACAGGAAGCAAAAGAGAGCCATGTTTCTTTTTCTGTTGTCAGTTCTAGGCACTAGGCAGTGTCCCTGAGCTTCTTAAGGCTAGCACTGTACCAATTAAGCCACAGTGTCACATCTAGCTTTTTCTGTTTCTGTGGTCCCGAGGAATTGAACCCAGGGCCTCATGCATACTAGGCAAACACCCTACTACTAAGCCACACTCCCAGCCCCCATGTTCCTTTTTCTAAGGAAGATAGTTTTTCCAGATTACCCCCAGCAAAGTTATCCCTATATTTATTTGCCATAACTGATAATATACCACATATAGGGAATAGTGAATAGAACCAACTTCATGAGGTCAGGATCTCCTGCCTTATACTTGAATAAACTTAGATTTTTATATTCAGGAAAGGAAGGGAGGATGCCAGCTAACTAAGCAACCCAACCAGTATCTGCTATATACATTTGTCTTTTAATGGAGCTATTAGAGTACCTCTAAAAGAACCAAGTGCTGGGCACTAGTGGCTCACTCTTGTAATCATACCTACTCAGGAGGTTGAAATCGAAAGATTACAGTTCAAAGCCATCCTGGGCAGGAAGTCTATGAGACACTTCTCTCCAATTAAGTCACAGAAAAAAGCAGAAGTGGTGCTGTGGCTCAAGTTCTATTCCCAGGCCCAGAGTTCAAATCACAGGACTACAAAAAAGAAAAGAGAAAAAAAATAGGGAACTAGGGCATAGCTTACTGATAGAACACTCAAAGAATTAAGATTCAATTCCCAACCATTAATATATAGATATAGATGTTAAGGAGTATTTGTAAATTACCTCGATGAACTATATGCCAAGAATAATAGCTAAATAGTATGATTTAAAAGAATTATTAAAGCCAGGACACATGACTCACACCTGAAATCCTAGCTACTGAGGAGGCTGACATCTGAGAAAACAGCCCACTCAGTCCCTGAGATTTTTATCTCCAATTCCAAAAACTGGAGGTATGGCTCAAATGGTGGAGTACTAATCTTGAGCAAAACAGCTAAGGGACAACACCTAGGCCCCTGAGTTCAAGCTCCAGTACTGGCATAAAAAAGAAGGGATATTAGCTAGTAGTGCACTCCTAAACCCCAGCACTGAGCACATTTGTTGCCAACTATGTCCTTGATTTTCCTGCCTCCCTCTCCAGCGCTGGGATTACAAGCATGTGCCTCATTCACAGACTTCTATTGTAAAAGCTATCTAAAGTTTAGATGACTGATATCATGGCTTGTTATTATCCACAGGATCTGTCCTGTGTGTTGGGCTTGGGGACAGCTTTTCTCTAATCTCTCGTCACTCATTTCCAGAAATCAGTTTTGAAATCTGTCTTGGGACTAGATGAGTTTCTGCTTTTTGCTGTCATACTTCCATTTTGCTTCTTTCCGTGGATCTAAACTGTTCCAGGCCCCTCTGTCTTGTACCACCAGCTACCAGTGATCTTTCTAACCTTCAGATAACCTCCTTCTCCTCCTCCTCTTCTATTTTTGTATAGGTGTTTGTGCTGATACTAAGGCTTTAACCCTGGGCCTCTTACTCTTCCTTGTCTTTTTGGCTCACGGATGATGCTCTTCTACGTGCCTCCACTTACAGCATTTTGCTAGTTACCTGGAGATAATAATCCACAAACTTTCCTGCCAGGCTAGTTTTGAGCCACAATCCTGAGATCTCAGCCTCCTGCATAGTTAGGATTACAGATAGGAGCCACCAGTACCAGCCCCCCACCGTCTTAAAATCCTTCAATAGTCTACCTATGAGAGACCCTTTGCCCTTAAATAATGAAAAAAAGCAGATTATATGCAAGAAAGACGTGGAATGTGGTCTAGTGGTAGAGTGCTTGCCTAGCATGCATGAAGCCCTGAGTTCAATTCCTCATTGCCACATAAACAGAAAAAGCCAAATGTGGTGCTGTGGCTTAAGTGGTAGAGTGCTAGCCATCAGCAGAAGCAGCTCAGGGACAGAGCTCAGGCCCTGAGTTCAAGCCTCAGGACTTGGGGAAAAAAAGAACATATGCAAGAAACTTTGGTAGACACTGGAAAGCAAACAGTGCAGAGAAGTTAAGTCCAAGAGAGGGGAAACAGTGGAAATGGTTCTATGGTTGCTCTAGGTTATGCTTAGAGAAACTTTCCAGACCTCATTTCAGGGAAGGGGAACCTTCCTGGAGCTTGGAGTTTGGGGACGCCATCGTGTCTAGAGCTCATAAATAGATTTTGTATGTTGGAGAAAGCAGAAGAAAGACTGAACATGTTAAAGAGAAATAGGATATTTCTTGTGCTGATACTAGGGCTTAAATTCAGGGCCTCATGCTCAGCTTTTTTTTTTTGCCAGTCCTAGGCTTGAGCTCAGGGCCTGAGCACTGTCCTTGGACTTTCTCAAGGCTAGAGCTCTACCACTTGAGCCTCAGCACCACTTCTGGCTTTTTTCCATGTATGTGGTACCAAGGAATTGAACCCGGGTCTTTGTGCATGCTAGGCAAGCACTTTAACCACTAGGCCAAACTCCCGGCCCTCATGCTCAGCTTTTTGTTCATGGGTGGTGCTGTACCATTTGGGCCACAAGACAAGTCTAGCATTTGCTGGTTAATTGGAAATAGTATCTTCAATGCTTTTTTTTTTTACCTAGGCAGGCTTCAAATCACTCCTCCAAGTTTCAGCCTCCTGAGTAGCTGTATTAGGGCAGTGAGCCTTCAGTGCCCAGATGAAAGATACTTTTATATATTTAATTTAAAAAACTATCTCTAAATAGAAAAAGATATATTTTTTTCTTTGTTGGTGGTGGGGCTCGAACTCTGGGCCTGGGCGTTGTCCCTGAGTTCTTCTACTGCCCTACTACTTCCAGTTTTCTGCTGGTTAATTGGAGATAGGTGTCTCCTGCTTTTATTGTCTGGGCTGGCTTTGAACTGCAGTCTTCAGATCTCAGCCTCCTCAGTAGCTAGGATTACAGGCATGAGCCTAGCAGTAGAAGATGTTTTTTAAGACTCAAATTAAACTTTTGTTGTTGTTGTTGTTGATGGTCATGGGGCTTGAACTCTGAGCCTGTGTGCTGTCCCTGAGCTCTTCAGCTCAAGGTTACCCCCCTACTTCTGGGCCTGGGTGCTGTCCCTGAAATTGTTAGCTTAAGGCTACTGTCCTACCCCTTGAGTCACATCACCATGTCCAGTTTTCTAATTGTGAATTAGAGATAAGAGTCTAATGGTCTTTAGAGCCCGGCTGGCTTTGAACCGTGATCCTCAGATCTCAGCCTCCTGAGTAGCTAGGATTACAGGGGTGAGCCACCGCACCTGGTTCAAATTGAATTTCTAAAATAAAAAGTGCAATGTTTTAAAGGAAACAGACACTAGAAATATATATATATATATATATATTCCAGGTCATACATATTACATACATATTACAGATATCTTGCAAAAGAAAATAGTAAACTTGAAGAAGAAAAGATTTGCAAAATAAACAAAGTATTAGTGAAGTATGAGAAAACTTCTAGCAGCATAATATATATGGAAGTAGAGCTCCAGAAAGAAGCATAGGGCTATAAAAAAAAGTATTTGAAGAACGTATAGCTGACACAATTCCCAAACTTTTTTTTTGAAATTAGAAAAAACACATATCAAAGATGGTAAAAAAAAAAAAGCAAGCATTCAAGCATAGAAACAGATAAAAAACTACACAAAGGCATGCCATAGTCAAAATGTTAAAAATCAATGATAACGAGAAAAATCATAAAAGCAGCTTTTGAGAAAGACCATACAGAACCATAATGAAAAGATAGTAGACTCCTTGTTGGAAATAATAATGTAACTTGTTAGGAACAGAATCTTCCTTCACAAGGAAGTCTTAACATTTGAAAACATTCTGCTTTCAATAACTGCATCATCTTTTCCATGGATCACAGTAAATATTTGTTAGAAACAATGAAGTTCACACATTCATTAAATTTGTGTGCCAATTTGATGGAAACCTGGAATAGAGTATTAAGCCAAGTTGTAGCACTGAGCTCCCAAATTCATTCAGGAGACTAAAAGACCTGTGATTTAAAAATCCTCAGTTAAAAAAATATTCAATAGTGAACTCTATGAAATGAAAACAAGTGTTTTTTTATCTTCATTGCTGTGTTTCTTTTCTTTTTTGTGTTCTTTGTTTGTTTACATGTCTTTGGAATGGTAAGGAGAGGTCATAGAAATGGTGGGACAAATGAAGCAGTGGTATTCACTAAAACTATTGAAAATGAACTATACAACTTGAAGGTGGAGATGGGAGAGGAAAAATGAGGATAGAGTGAGGGAAGGGGTGCAGTGAGTTTGGCCTAGTGGTAGAGTGCTTGCCTAGCATGCATGAAGCCCTGGGTTTGATTCCTCATTACCACATACATAGAAAAATCTGAATGTGGTGCTGTGGCTCAAGCAGCAGAGCATTAGCCTTCAGAAAGCCTAAGGACAGTGCCCAGTCCTTGAGTTCAGGTCCCAGGACTGGCAAAAGAAAAGAAAAGAAAAGAAAAGAAACAAGACCAGCACCAGTGGCTCACGCCTGTAATCCTAGGTACTCAAGAGGCTAAGACTTTAGGATTGTGATTTAAAGCCAGCCCTAACAGAAAAGTCCCTGTGAGACTCAAATCTGCAATTAACCACTCAAGAATTGGAAGTGGAACTGTGGCTGAAGTGGAATGCTAGCCTTAAGCAAAAAGAAGCTCAGTGACAACACCTAGGCTCAAAATAGTAGGGAAGCAAAGGAGGAAGAAAAATGTTATTCGACATAGAGTTTCATTATGTAGCCAAGCCTGGCTTGGAGCTCTCTGTAGAACAGACTGACCTTGAAATCATAATCCTCTTGCTTCCACCATATGGGTACAGGTATTGCAGGAATGTATCACCATGCCAGGCTAGAGTTCAGCAAATCTTGTAAATTTTTTCAACATTCTTCCTTTAAACATCTGTTTTGGCCTTGGAAAGAGGATTTCACAATGACTTCTAAAGGACTGAGTAGGGTACTTTCATGCTGCCTTGGAGCTATCTTTTCAATTGTTTTAGTAATTTTATCCAAACCAGCTTCATTTATTGAGAGCATAATTAAAAGTTGTAAGATATTTTAAAAGCTTAGATGCCTGACAACTGAGAAATTGGTTAAGAAAATATGGTATAAGCCAGACATTGATGGCTCATGATTGTAATCCTAGCTGCTTAGAAGGCTGAGATATGAGGATTCTAGTCTGAAGCCAGCCTGGGCAGACAAATCTGAAAAACTTGGAGCCCAGAGCATGGCCTAGTGGTATAGTGCTTGTCTAGCATGTAAGAAGCTCTGGGTTCAATTCCTCAATACCACATGCACAGAAAAAGCTGGAAGTGGTGCTGTAGCTCAAGTGGTGGAGCACTAGCCTTGCGAAAGCCCAAGTACAGTGGCCAGGCCCTGAATTCAAGCCCCACGACTGGCAAAAAAATCTGACTTTTTCCCATTTAGCCAGAAAAAAAGCTATAATTAGAGTTATAGCTGAAGTCAGGCGCGGTGGCTCACGCCTATAATCCTAGCTACTCAGGAGGCTGAGATCTAAGGATCAAGGTTCAAAGCCAGCCTGGGCACAAAAGAACCTGAGACTCTTATCTCCAATTAACCCCTAGAAAATGGGAAGTGAGGCTTGGCTCCAGGGTAGAGCAGTAGTCTTGAGCTGAAGAGCTCAGGGACAGAGCCCAGGCGGAGTTCAAGCCCAATGACCATCCCCCCCCAAAAAAAAACAGAGTTATAGCTCAAGTGGGAGAGTACCAGCCTTGAACAAAGACAGCTAAAGGACAGCACCCAGGCCCTGAGTTTAAGCTCCAAATAAAGAGAATAAAAAGGAAAGTAAAGGTGGCAGATATACACAATAGTTGTTCACAGATTAATGGGTGGAGCTGGAGATAATCATGTTAAGCGAAGTAACCCAGATCCAGAAAAACAAAGATTACATGTTTATTCTCCTATGTGACTGGTGAGTATATTTACATGCGTAAATATACACAGAACCATATACACATATATTTATAGAATGTTTGTAGTTGTGGGGTTGTTTGAGGGAATTAGGGGGAAGGGAGAAAGGGAAAAAAAATGTTTTCTTTTCTCTCAGGGCTTCCTGCATGCTAACCAAGTATCTACCACTAGGTCAAACTCCTGGCCCCCCAAATGTTTTTAACTCCATTTCCTGCATAGGAAGCAGGAAATACTTCTTTTATTCTATTTTCCCCTATTTTACCTGTTACATTAAAATAAATCTTTGCTAACTTTGTGCTCCTGAGATTTGAACCCATGGCCTGAACACTGCCCCTGAGCTTTTATGCCCAAGGTTAGTGTGCTACTACTTGAGAAACAGCTCCACTTTCAGCTTGATTAGTTTACTAAATAATCTCACAGACTTTCCTACCTAGGCTGGCTTTGAAATGTGATCTTCCTCTCTCAGCCTCCTGAATAACTAGGACTAAAGGGAGGCACTGGTGACCATCTTAATAAATATTTGATAAATTTTTAAAGAATGTTAGAGGGTTAGCCGGACTCAGTGGCTCACACCTGTAATCCTAGCTAATCAGGAAGCTGGGATCTGAGGATCAAGATTCAAAGCCAGCCTGGGCACTAAAGTCGTGAGACTCTCATCTCCAAAAAAACCACCAGAAAACTGGAAGTGGTACTGTGGCTCCAGGGGTAGGGCGGTAGCCTTGAGCTCAGGGACAACGCCTCGGCCCAGAGTTCAAGCCCCATGACCTTCCAAAAACAATGTTAGAGGGTGAACAATATTGAAATACACTGTATGTCTGTATGATGAGTGAAACTCACTGAAAGTTGTTGAATAATAGGGGTGGGATGGGGAAAGTGAGAGGAAACAAAGGGGTGAATCTGATTAAAGTACTGTGTATGCATATGTGCAATACCACAGTGAAACCCCTTTGAACAATAAACATACACTTAAGAAAATAAATGGCTGGATGTAAAACATATCCTACCCAGGACCATGAGTGCTAGTGCAAGTGAGGTAAGGTGAATAGAATGAAGGAGGATCTATATGATGAAAATTTATAGAATAGACAAATGAAGCCTGTTGAGGTTGTTTTGGATGGGTGAGAGGATGAGGAAGTGTGATGGTCAACGTGCATTGTGTGGATATATGGATATGTCAATCTGAAATCTTGTACAACTAAATAATGCTAAAAAAAAAACTAAATGCAGTGGTACACAGTAGACACTATGCTGAATAGGAACTGGACGACTTGGGTGGGGCATAGGGGGAAATGGGAGAGAGTGAGGGAAAGGGATAAATTTGTTCAAAAAAAGTACTCCTAGCAGGGTGCAGTGGCACAGTGTCCAGGCCCAGAGTTCAAGTCCCACAACCTAAAAAAAGAAAGAAAAAAGAAAGAAAGAAATGCACTGCCTTTTGTTGTTGTTGGTTGTGGGGCTTGAACTCAGAGCCTGGACACTGTCCCTGAGCTCTTTTTTTTTCCCCAGTCTGGGCTTGCGCTCAGGGCCTGAGCACTGTCCTTGAGCTTTCTCAAGGCTAGAGCTCTACTATTTGAGCCTCAGGACCACTTATGGCTTTTTTCTATGTATGTGGTATCGAGGAATCAAACTTGGGTCTTCGTGCATTCTAGGCAAGCACTCTACCACTAGGCTAAATTCCTGCATCACCCCCCCAGCTCTTTTACTCTACCACTTTGAACCATAGCACCACTTCGGTTTTTTTGAGTGGTTAATTGGAGATAAGAGGAGTCTCATGTATGTTTCTGCCCAGGCTAGCTTCAAACTGTGATCTTCATATCAAGGGCCTCCTGAGTAGCTAGGATTACAAGTGTGAGCCCCTAATGCCCAGGAAGAAATGTTTTCTTTTTTCTTTTTTTCTTTTTTTTCCAGTCCTGGGTCTTGAACTCAGGGCCTGAGCACTTTCCTAGGGCTTCCTCAAGGCCTAGTGCTCTGCCACGTGAGCCACAGCACAACTTCAGGTTTTTTTCTATGTATGTGGTATTGAGGAATCGAACCCAGGTCTTCATACATGCTATGCAAGCATCCTACCACTATGCCAAGCTCCTGGCCCCTGACTTATGTAATTGTAACTCCTCTGTGTCACCTTTGTAATAACAATAAAAAATAAATTTTGTTTGGTTGTGCTTTTTATGTTGAAACAATGTCTTGTATAGCTCACAATAGTTCAAAATCATGATCCTTTTTCTTTTTGTCACTCCTGGGACTTGATCAGCCTGGATATTGTCCCTGACCTTTTCAGCTCAAGGCTACCGCGCTACTCCTTGAGCCACATCACCACTTCGGGTTTCTGGCGATTAATTGGAGATAAGAGTCTCCCTGACTGTTTAGTGCCCAGGCTGGCCTTGAACCGTGGTCATCAGATCTCAGCCTTCTGAGTAGCTTGGATTACAGGTGTGAGCCACTGTGCCCAGCTTCAAAATCATGGTGCTCTTGTCTTAACCTTCCAAGGGCTAAGATATGTGTGTGTGTGTGTGTGTGTGTGTGTGTGTGTGTGTGTGTGTGTGTCCTCTTTTTATTCTTGTTCCAGTACCCGGGCTGAAGCTCAAGAACTAGGAACTTTTAGCTTTTTGTCAATGTTGGCATTTTAGCACTTGAGCCACAATTCTACTTAACAGCTTTTTGGTAGATAATTGGAGATAAGAGTTTGATAGGTCTTTCTTGTCCAGGCTAGCTTAGAACTTCAATCCTCAGGTGTCAGCCTCTTGATTAGCCTGGCACTCTGCTTCTTTGATTTTAGAAGCAAGTATGTCTCAGTAATGTACTACATCTCAGTTCACTTTTTTTGTGTGTCAGTCCTGGGTTTGGACTCAGGACTTGGGCATTGTTCCTGAGCATTATTGCTCAAGACTGGTGTTGTGCCACTTGAGCCACACTTCCCCTTTGGCTTTTTGATGGTTATTTGAAGATAGAAGTCTCATGGACTTTCTTGCCTGGGCTGGCTTTGAACATTGATCTTCAGAACTTAGCCCCCTGAGTAGTTAGGATTACAGGTAGATATGAGCCACAAGTCTGCCAGAGGGGTTTTTTTTAAATTTATTTCTGGTGGTCTTGGGGGGTTGGGCCTTGGCACTGTCCCTGACTTATATTGTTAGAGTCTAACACTTTACCACTTGAGCCATAGCACCACTTCTGGCTTTTTCTGTGACTAATTGTTGATCATAGTTTCAAACCTCAGAGCTTACTCTTCTGAGTAGCTAGGACTATAGGCATGTGCCTCTGGCACCAGGCTAAATTCATTTTTTAAATCCTCCATTGCCTTTATCATTTCATGTCCTCTTCATTTAGCTTTCAATGGTGCATTCTTAGTCATCTATAGATATTCTCTTAATGATTTTGTGTTAGTCCTGAGGCTTGAACTCAGGGCTTCAGCACTGTCTTTCAACTTTCTCAAGGCTAGTGGTCTGCCACTTGAGCACCAGTTTCAGCTTTTTTGTATGTATATGGTACTGAGGAACTGAACCCAGGTCTTTGTGCATGCTAGGCAAGCACACTACCACTAGGCCAAACTCCTGGCGCAAGTCTATAGATACATTTTTTTTGCCAGTCCTGGGCTTGAGCTCAGGGTTTGAGCACTGTCCTTGGACTTTCTCAAGGCTAGAGCTCTACCACTTGAGCCTCAGAACCACTTCCGGCTTTTTTCTATGTATGTGGTACCAAGGAATCGAACCCGGGTCTTTGTGCATAGTAGGCAAGCACTTTAACCACTAGGCCAAACTCCAGGCCTATAGATACACTTTTACCTTTTAAATTTTTCCTTCAAAATCAAATCTCCAATTCAACAAATAAGATCTCTAACTCAAGTAATTTCTTAAGGTCTTGCAGTGGCTCAAGAGGTAAAACCTACCAAGTGTGACACCATGAGTTCAAATCCCAGTACCACCAGCAAAGCCTGTGTACCCTAGGCAAGCTTACTACTAATAAGCCATATTCCCATTATTTGACATTCCATTTATGTTTTTATGAAATAAGAGAAAATATTTTTAGTGGGTCATAGGGCTTGAACTTGGCCTGGGCACTGACCCTGATCTCTTCAGCTCAAGGCTACCACCCTACCCTTGAGCCAAGCCCAACTTCCCATTTTCTAGAGGTTAATTGGAGATAAGAATCTCAGGTCCTTTTGTGCTTGGATTGGCTTTGAACCTTGATCCTTAGATCTCAGCCTCCTGAGTAGTTAGGGTTACAGGCGTGAGACACCGTGCTCGGCAAGAAAATAATTTTTAAAAGAAAAATACAAACAAAATAATTTTAATTGCTATGTAAAATCCCTACTGAGATGGCTGTATTGTGGGAATTGGATTTTGACTTAGAGGCAATAATTTCAAATGCTTATCACTTGATATATTTAAGTCCAAATTCGACACAAAGCTGGTTAATGAATAATGTATGATTACACCAATTTTATAAAAGCCAAATGTATACTAGCTGAAAACCACCTGTTAATAAGAATAACTCTAACATAAAGTAGAAAAGAATGTATGCTATAAAAAGACATTCTGCAAGGTGTGGTGGCACATGCCTGTAATCCAATCTCTCAAAATGAATTAGGATTCTAAATTCCAGTCCAACTTGAGTTACATAGTGAGCCCCTGTCTCAACACCCCCCACTAAAAAAAGAAGAGTAGATGGGAAGGCTGCAGGCACATAGTTCAAATGATAGAGGTCTTCCCTAGCAAGTACAAGGTCCTGAGTGTAATTCCTAGTACTACCAGAAAAAAAGATAAGAAACAATCAAAAATGTTCAATTCCTAGATACCACATACATAGAAAAAGCCAGAAGTGGTGCTATTGCTCAAATGGTAGAGCTCTAGCCTTGAGAAAGCCCAAGGACAGTGTTCAGACCCTGACTTCCAGCCCCAGATGAAGAATAAAGAGGAGGAAGAGTAGAGGGAGGAGGAGGAGGAGGAGGAGGAGGAGGAGGAGGAGGAGGAAATGGAAAAGAAAGAATTTGGGGGATGAGAGGGAGAAATGTGGGAAAATGACCTAACTTATGGAATTATAACCTCTTTGTATAGCTACTTATAATAAAATTTATAAATCAAACAAAACAACCCTTTTCAAATAGAGACAATGGCATGGATAAAAGAAGTTTAAATTTACTGGGATTGGTATAAGTAAAAATTTTCTTTCTTTCTTTCTTTTTTTTTTTTGGCCAGTCCTAGGCTTGAGCTCAGGGCCTGAGCACTGTCCTTGGACTTTTTCATGGCTAGAGCTCTACCACTTGAGCTTTAGCACCGCTTCTGGCTTTTTTCTATGTATATTGTACATATATATGGTACCGAGGAATCGAACCCGGGCCTCTGTGCATGCTAGGCAAGCACTCTACCACTAGGCCAAACTCCCAGCCCTCTTTCTTTTCTTTCTTTTTTTTTTTTGCCATTCCTGGGTTTGAACTCATAGACTGGGTGGGTACTGTCCCTGAGCTTCTTTTGCTCAAGGCTAGTACTCTACCACTTGAACCACAGCACCACTTCTAGTCTTTTCTCTTTCAGGGGTACTAAGGAATCGAGCCCAGGGCTTCATGAATGCTGGGCAAGCACTCCACCACTAAGCCACATTCTTAGCCCTACATTGAAATTTTCTATTTGCAAAATGGAGATTTTTTTGATAGAATTTAAGGACATCTTGTTTTTTCACTCTTATTTTAAATTTAATTTTGTTGTAAATGTGATGTACAGAAGGAGTGTAGTTACATAAGTAATGAATATATTTCTTTTTTTTCTTTTTTTGTCAGTGTTGGGGCTTGAACTCTGAGTGCTGTCCCTGAGCTCTTCAGCTCAAGTCTACCATCCTACACCCCTTGGGTCACAGCACCATTTCCGGTTTTCTGGTGGTTAATTGGAGATTAGAGTCTCTCTGATTTTAGTGCCCAGGTTGGCTTTGAACGGCAATCCTCAGATCTCAGCCTCCTGAGTAGCTAGGATTATAAATGTGAGCCATTGAGCCCAGCTTTGGAGTTCATTTTCATTAGTATTGTTTTATATGGTCATATGTACTTAAGTATTGAGCTATCGTGATCCTCTACTAGGATTATCCTAGACATATACTATTGTTACCAATAAGGGAAACTATGGAGCCTATGTTTCTTTGGGTCTTGCTTACTCAATATTATTTTTCCCCAAGTCTTTCAATTTCCTTCCAAATGGGATGCCATTCTTTCTCCTGGAAACATAAAACCATTGTGTATGTATACCACATTTTCTTGATCCATTTGTCTACTGAAGGGCATTTGGTTTGGTTCCATATCTTAGCTATGGTAAGTAATGTTGCGATTAACATAGGAGTGCTGGTAGTTTTAGTATGGCCTTGTGTATGATCATTTGGTAAATGCCTAGGGGTTGGATTTCTGGATGTTAGGGAAGCTCTATGTTCAGTCTTTTGTGGAACCTCTGTACTATTTTCTAGAGTTTCTCACTCTTTTAAGGATAAACCCTTATCAGGTAAGAACAGAGAGGTTAAAAGCTAATGTTGGCTAGCCAGTCACCAGTGGCTCACACTGGTAATCCTAAGATCTAAAGATCATGGTTCAACACCAACCTGGGCAGCAAAATCTGTAAGATGTGTGTGTGTGTGTGTGTGTGTGTGTGTGTGTGTGTGTGTGTGTGTGTGTGTACTCTGGGCCTGGATGCTATCCCTGAGATCTTCAGCTCAAGGCTACTGCCCTACTCCTTGCGCCACAGCCACTTCTGGATTTCTGATGGTTAATTGGAGTCTCTTGGATTTTGTGCCTGGGAGGGCTTTGAACCTTGATCCACAGATCTCAGAAGGATGAGTAGCTGGGATTACAGACAAGAGACACCCTGCCCAGCTTGATAAATCCTTTTTTGATTGTTTTTTTTTCTTTTTGCCAGTCCTGGGGCTTGAACTCAGGACATGACCACTGTCCGTGGGCTTTTTTCCTCAAGGCAAGGGCTCTGCCACTTGAGCCACAACACCACTTCCAGCTTTTCTATGTATGCAGTACTAAGGAATTGAACCCGGGTCTTTGTGCATGCTAGGGAAGAACTCTACCACTAGGCCAAACTCGCGGCCCCTGTGAGACTATTATCTCCAATAATCTACTCAGAAAAAGCCAGAAGTAAGGATGTGACTGAAGTGGTAGAGCACTAACCTTGAGCACAAAGAGCCTCAAGGACAGCATCCTAACCATAGGACTGGCAAACAATAACAATAATAATGATCTGTTGTTGTGGGGATCTCTTTTTGATGTACCTCTATTAGCAGTCTTGGCCTTCTCCTTGCTTGGACATCTTTCTGTTAGATAAATGTCCATTTCTATACCATCTTTGTGGTATATGAAAGAATGACCCCTCCACCCTGTTTTCCTAGGTGCATACAGATACCAGACAGGCAATAAGTCTGACTCCGGCAAGATAATATATCTAAGTCCCTCTGTAAACATTCTATCTTGGGACCAACAGGGAAGCCCCCACTTCCCTTGACCTAGTGGCTTTTGCATTAACCTCTGCCTCCTTGCTCAGACCCCATAAAACCCAGTTCCTGTCCCAGCTCAGACACACAATCTCCAAGCCCAAGGGAAGGTTGTGTTCCTCACTGCTGCTCTATCTAAATAAACAGTCCTTGCCTGTGGAAGATCGAGTCTGGCCTGTTTCCTTCCTTTCTCCTCCATTTTCCTAACAGTGTGTGTGTGTGTGTGTGTGTGTGTGTGTGTGTGTGTGTGTGTGTGTGTGTGTGTGTGTGTGTGTGTTCCACTGAGACTTGAATTCAGAGCCCCACAGTCTTGTTAGGCTTTTTTCCCCCTCAAAGCTAGTGTTTTGCCACTTAAAACACATATCCCTTTCTAGCTTGGCTAGTTAGAGATAAGGATTTCTTGAATTTGGGTCTCCTGTCCTAGTGGTAGAATGCTTGCCTACCATGCATGAAGACCCGGTTCGATTCCTTGGTATCACATACTTAGAAAAAGCCAGAAGTGGTGCTGAGGCTCAAGTGGAAGAGTTCTACCCTTGAGAAAAATCCAAGGACAGTCCTCAAGCCCTGAGCTTAAGCCCAGGACTGGCCAAAAAAAAAAAGAATTTCTTGAATTTGTCTGCCAGGACTGAGCTGAATTTCTGTGCTTCAAACTGAGATCCTCAGATCTCAGCTTCCCGAATAGCCAAGGACTACAGTGTAAGCCACCAGTACCTGACCTTACACCATAATTCTTTACTCACTCTAGAATGGGAACCAAGTGGAATCTCACGTGGAGCCCCGGACTGGAGGTCTGAAATCAGAAGACTTGGAATGGTGAACCATTTTCTGTCTGAAACCCTTCAAGCCAGGTGGGTTTTTCCCCTCTCTCCTATTTGTTTGCAGGTGGGTTTTTGCTGTTATTTTTTTTCCTAACCCAGGTCTCTTGTCTTAAATCATATGGGCATTTTTGGTTGGGGATACACTCTGTAGTAGGGTGTTCAGCAGTAATGAAATGAGGTGGCTGAGACTTAGGAAACTGAGTCCCAGCCATGCCAGTACTTGTCCAGGTGCTGGGGGCTAGGAGCTTCACAGCCACCCAGGTTCCTCTGGCTGGGGGAGGGAATTCTCCACCCAGAGCTGGGAAGCCTAACAGTGAGAAAACATTAAATCCGGAAGCCTAACCTCAAGGTGAGCTGCTTGAGGGCAAACAAAGCCTTACAAATGGAGATTGGGGTCTGACTCTGGTCCTCTTGGTGGGGAAGGTATTGCTCCCTCCCCCATGTGATGGGTGGTGCCTGCATCCTTGGTGGGCACTTGGCTGGTAGGTTACTAGGCCTGTCAGTCCAGTACCAGTGACTGGGAGCTTCCTGTGACCCTGCCCTCTTCCCTCAGTCTTTAAGTCTAAACTAGATTAGACACCATTGCCAAGTTTCTCCGTGTTTGTTGTACTGTGCCCTGTCTCCTGGATGTTTGCTCATCACCATCCTTCAGAGCTGAATGGACTTGTTGGTATTGTATCTGTTGTTTCTGTCATCTTTGGCCTGTTTCTTGACTGTATTGAGTATGTTTTCTGTCTGTTGGCCTTTGAGACACGAGTCTGACATGTAGGCACTGGCCTTTTAAAGACCCTAAGATTCGAACTGGCAAAGAGTGGATTCTGTATATTCTGTAAATTCTTGCCTTATAACATTCTGACTTCTACCAAGAAGATACCAGTAGAATAATCCCTCATGTGTGTGTGTGAATGTGTGTGTGTATGTGTGTGTGTGTAGTTGTAACAACAGAAAGTGCATTTTTTTCTTTTTTTAGTTTTGATTCTCTTTCCCTCCTTTCCTCCCTTCATCCTCCTCCCACTCCTCTTTTTGAGACAAACTTACTATGTAGCCTAGGCTCGTCTGGAATTTCTATTTCTTCCTGATTCAGACTCCCAAGCCTACAGGAATTTCTGGAAGTTCTCAAAGGGTTGAGAACCTCTGATTTATTTTGCATTACTGGGAATTGAACCCATTCACACTAGGCAAACACACAGCCATTTAGCTACGCCAACTCATCACTTTCTTTGGCTTGTTTTTTCTTGGCCCCCCCATCACTCAATGTCAGGGTGGTAAGACTAGAGGGACAGAACTCAAGTTATGACCAGAGCACTAATCTGCTAAGTGTGAGTGTCTTCTAGTACTCTCTGGAAGCCAGGCAACAAGCACTCACACCTGTAATCCTAGGTACTCAAAAAGCTGAGATCTGATGACCAATGTTCAAAAGCCAGCCCAAAGTAGACAAATCTGACAGATTTTAACCAGAAGTAGAACTATGGATGAAGTGGTAGAGTGGATAAGTAAAAAAGCTAAGGGGATAGCACCCTGGCTCTGAGCTCAAGCCTCAGTACTGGCACACACACACACAGTTAAGCTCTGGGACTGAACAGAGATATGGAAAGGAATGTAAGGAAGTCTTGTGGTTAGTTTGTCTCTGTCTGTTTGTGGATCTGGCCATCTGACTCATCTCAAGGTGCAGACTAACTTGGTAAAGCTCAACTTTATCTAAACAAGAGCTATGCCTAGAGGGCTTCACAGGAGAGGTCCTTGTTTAAAATGATTCAGGCACAGAGTTTTCCCCAGCCCTGAGGAAGAAAGACCTAGTCCTCTCCTTCCCTAAAATTCCCCACCCTAAAGCCAAACAAAATAGTAGATACAAAATTCAGTCTACTCCAAACTACAGAACTGGAAATTCAGACCATTCCCATCCAGTGATGAAACGGGAGAGATGGCTAGTAGGCTCTGATGGCCTATGCCTATAATCCTAAACTACTCATGAGGCTGAGACTTGAGGATCGCTGTTCAAAGCCATCTCAGGCATGGAAGTCCATAAAACTTTTTTTTTAATTTTGTTGGTTGTGGGACTTGAACTCTGGGACTGGGCATTGTCCCTGAGCTCTTCAGCTCAAGGGTACTGCCCTACCCCTTGAGCCACAGCACCACTTCCGGTTTTCTGGTGGTCAATTGGAGATAAGAGTCTCTTGGATTTTGTGCCTAGGAGGGCTTTGAACCTTGATCCACAGAGCTCAGCCTTCTGAGTAGCTAGGATTTTAGGCGTGAGCCATCAGTGCCCAGGCCTTTATTTTTTTCTTAGGAAGAAATATTTTATTTGCTCATGGAAAGAACTTAATGCCATTCAATTTTTTTGTTTTGTGTCAGTCCTGGGGCTTGAACTCCAGGCCTGGACTCATTCAGTGCTAGTGTTCTTGTGCTTGAGCTACATACAGCTTCACTTTCAGCTTCTTATATTTAATTGGAGATAATTATCTTGTGGACTTTCCTAACAGGCTGGCTGGCTTTGAACTGCAATTCTCAGATCTCAACCTTCTGAGTAGTTAAAATTACAGTTAACAGATACCTGTGCCCAGCTTACTAGATTTTGTTGGTAATGATTTATATATAGGTCACTGTGTTTATTTAATGCATATTGTGAAATCCAACGTATAAAGCTGGGTTGGATAGGAATTTCATTGTTTCCAATCACCCTTGCCTTTATTCATTTCTCACACAGCCTTCCAGAAGCCCTACACAGTGAAAAATAGGCATCTTTCTCAGGCTAATTAGCATTTCTCTATTAATTTGTAAGGAAGGCATTGTTCCAAAAGAAATGTACTTATTGACATTGTCCAAAAAGAAAGGTACTATTTTTATTTGTTTGTTTATTTGTTCCTTTATTGCCAGTGGTGGAGTTTGAACCTGGGGTCTGGGTTCTGTCCCTGAGCTTGTTTACTCAAGTCTATAGCTTTACCACTTTGAGCCACAGTGCCACTTCTTGCTTTTAGCTGGTTAATTGGAGATGAGTCTCATGGACTTTCTTGCCCAAGCCCAGAGTTCAAGTCCCATGACTGACCAAAAAAAAAAAAAGAAAGAAAGAAAGAAAAGAAAAAAAATGATTAAAAATGCACTTATTACCTGATATATGTAACTGTAACCCCTCTGTATATAACCTTTATAATAACAACAAAAAATTTAAGAAGAAAGAATGAAGACAGGAGTTGGGGATGCGGGTTAAATCTGGTACTTTACCACTGAGCTAGTGCGTTGGAGTTTGAGCTTAGGGCCTCAAGTTTTCCCTTAAATTTTTTGCCAGTCCTGGGGCTTGAACTCATGGCATGAGCACTGCCCTTGGGTTTTTTCGAGGCTAGAGCCCTACCACTCAAGTCATAGAATGGATTCTGGCTTTTTCTATATATGTGCCTATAATCTTAGCTACTCAGGAGGCTGAGACCTGAGGATCATGGTTTGAAATTAGTCCAAGAAGAAAAGTCAGAGAAAACTCTTATCTCTAATAAACTACTTAGAAAAAAAAACAGAAGTGAGCTGGGCATGGGTGTTTCACGCCTATTACTCTAGCTACTCTGGAGGTTGAGAGCTGAGGATTACGTTTCAAAGCCAGCTCAGGGACTGAAGTCCATGAAACTCTTATCTCCAGTTAACCATTTGAAAACCAGAAGTGGCGTTGAGGCTCCTGGGCTAGGCAGGTATCCTTGAACTGAAGAGCTCAGGGACAGTGCCCAGGCCCAAAGTTCAAGCCCCACGACGAAGGAAGGAAGGAAGGAAGGAAGGAAGGAAGGAAGGAAGGAAGGAAGGAAGGAAGGAAGAAAAGTAGACGTGGTGCTGTGGCTCTAGTGATAGAGTGCTAGTCTTGAGCACAAAGATGCTCAGAAACAGGGCCTAGGCCCTGAGTTCAAGCCCCATGACTAGAAATCAGATTATAGTGCTTAAAGTGAAGACTCCTGTTCAACTGTGGATTGTCAAAACACACCACACTTTCCTTGCCAGATTAGTTTGGGGTCTTAAAACTTTAGAAGCAGCTCAGCCCCCAGGAACCCTGGGGCTTTAGACTGATCCCAGACAAGCAGCCTATATTCTTTCTTTTTATTTTTCTTTTTTTCCCATCCTAGGCTTGAGCTCAGGGCCTGAGCTCTGTCCTTGGGCTTTCTCAAGGCTAGCGTTCTACCACTTGAGCCACAGGACCACTTCTATGTATGTGATACTGAGGAATTGAATGCTGGTCTTCGTGCATGCTACACAAGCACTCTACCACTAGGCCACACTCCTGGCCCCAAACAGCCTAGATTCTTGTTGCCTTGCAGGTAGTGTACTGGCCAGCCACTTTCTCAGCTTTCCCTGTCGTGGGCTTGAGCTCAGGGCCTGAGCACTGTCCTTGGACTTTCTGAAGGTTAGAGCTCTACCACTTGAGCCTCAGCACCATTTCTGGCTTTTTTTCTATGTATGTGGTACCAAGGAATCGAACCCGGGTCTTCGTGCATGCTAGGCAAGAACTCTACCACTAGGCCAAACTCTCGGCCCCTCAGATTTCCAAACTTTCTATCCGAAGTCCCCTTTCTTCTCAGGAAGTCCTTGAACTTCTTATGCAAATTTATCTACTACCTTCTCAAGACGCTAAACCCTAAACAGTATTATTGACGCAGATGGAAAAAAGAGGGTCTGACAGAGACAGAGTTGGAGAGATCTTCTCATTCCTGGTCTAAGAGAGCCTTCCTGCCTTCATTTACATAACTAAAGAAAATGGTTACATGATTTTTCTATAATAAAAATAATGCTTAGATAGCATTCATATCTAAATAGTAAAAAGATTAAGATAATGTATTAAATTCTGCTTGCTAGGAACTTAGATTTAAAAGAACAGAGGAAGGTGACATTACCAGGACTATGCTTTTGGTATCCTTTCTTTTTTTTTTTCTGGAACCTTTGGAGGTACCAGGCCAAGTATTTGGGTCATGCCAGTTCTGACTACCCTGAATTATCTAGCAACATAATGTGGATGAAACAAGCAAAATCCAGTGTGACATCATCCTAATGAGATTAGACCTTCAACAATTCTATACTTAAATGCTTAGGTACTATGAGGGTAGAACTCCAACCTGCCATTTTTTTTTTTTGCTAATCCCGGGGCTTGAACTCAGAGTCTAAGCACTGACCTTGAACTTTCTCAAGGCATAATGCTCTACCACTTAAGCCACAGCACCATTTCTGTTTTTTTCTGTGTATGTGGTACCAAGGAATCAAACCAGGGTCTTTGTGCATGCTAGGCAAGCACTGTTACCACTAAGCCAAACTCCCAGCCCTCCAATCAGTCTTTTGGAGGATATGTGTCAACTCAAACTGAAGCCAAACAACAGCTTAATTCCCTAAGTTCAAGCCACAGTATAAGTAGCATAGGAATCTCACAAACCCAGGCACTAGTGGCTCACACCTGTGATCCTATCTACAAAGGAGGCTGAGATCTGAAGATTGTGGCTCAAAGCAAGCTCTGGCAGAAAAGTTCCCATGAGATTTTTTTTTGCCAGTCCTGGGGCTTGAACTCAGGGCCTGGGTACTGTCCTTGGACAGTTTTTGCCCAAGGTTAGCAACCTGCCACTTGAGCCATAGCACCACAAGCCTGGGAATATGGCCTAGTGGTAGAGTGCTTTCCTAGGATGCACCAAGCCCTGGGTTTGATTCCTTGTTACCACATACACAGAAAAAGCCGGAGATGGTGCTGTGGCTCAAGTGGTAGAGCTCTAGTATTGAAAAATCTCAAAGAAAGTGCCCAGGCCTTCAATTCAAGGCCCAGGACTGGCAAAAATAAAACTACCAGGATGAGCCACACACACCTTAATTATTCCTTATTTAGTGAATACAACAACCAAGATTAGGATGCTGCCTCAAGTACAACAAAATAGGCCCCAAATAAAAGTTATTTATCAGTAAAAGCCAAAGTACATATCAAGGGGTGAGGTGGGCAGTTTGGGTAGGAGTCAACTGCTTAGATCAGTCTGAGCTTGGGATTTAATCCAATAGAGTTACTAGGTGGCATGAAACTGAAGCCCTCCCTATCTTTTCACATGCCTCCCCAAATGCTTTGATTACAAAGCAGTCAGGGTGGCCAGGGTGTGGGAGGACACAAGCCTGTTTATTTGATCTTCTTTTCTCTTCCCAGTTTAGGACAGCTAGTGGACAGTCATAACTTAGTCATTATCCCTCAAGCGGTATGCACGAACTACATATGGAGAGTGAGCGCCATAACAATGATAGTAGGACTAGGTACTGGTTACTCATGCCTGAAATACTAGCTATTCGAGATCTGAGGATTAAGGTTCAAAGCCAGCCTGGGCAAAAAAAAAAGTCCTTGAGATACTTTTTTTTTTTTTGCCAGTCCTGAAGTTTGAACTGGGGGTCTGGGCACTCTACCACAAAGCCACATTCCCAACCCCAACAGCAATTCTTTATTACTATTTAATGTTAGTTCTGAGGCTTGAACTCAGGGTCTGTAGGCTGTCCCTGAGCCTCTTTTGCTCAAAGCTAGCTACCATTCTACTTATTACTTAAGCCACAGATAAACTTCCAGCTTTTTTTTTTTTGCAGGGGGGAGGTATTTTTGTGGAAATAAAAATCTCACAGACTTTCCTGCCCAGGCTGGCTTCAAACCATGATCCTAAGATCTCAGTCTCCTGAATAGCTAGGTAGACAGGCACAATCTACCAGTATCTGGCCTTTAAGATTTCAAATCAGGAGGGCCAAGAGCATGGCCTAGTGGTAGAGTGCTTGCCTAGTGTTCACGAAACCCTGGGTTAGATTTCTCCATACCACATACACAGAAAAAAGCCGGAAGTGGTGTTGTGGCTCAAGTGGTAGAGGGCTAACCTTGAGGAAAGGCCAAGGACAGTGCTTAGGCTCTGAGTCCAAGCCCCAGGACTGGCAAAAGCAAGAATTCAACTCAAGACATAAAGCATGGCTCAAGTAGTAGGGTGCCTGCCTGGCAGTACAAGACAAAGAACTCCAACTCCTACACCACCACAAGAAAAAGAATATTGGGACAAAAAAAAAGATATCAGGGCCAGGAGTTTGGCCTGGTGGTAGAGTGCTTGCCTAGCATACAAGAAGACCCAGGTTCAATTCCTTGGTACCACATACACTGAAAAAGCCAGAAGTGTTGTTGTGGCTCAAGTGGTAGAGCTCTAGCCTTGAGAAAGCCCAAGGCCAGTGCTCACGCCATGAGTTCATTCTCCCTGACTGGCAAAAATAATAATAATAAAAAATACAGCCAACAGTGATCCTTATATCTTAACCTCCTGAGTAGTTAGGATTACAGATATGAGCCACCAGCTCCTATGTACATTGTTACTTTAACTTTGTGGATGTTCATAAATGGGTGTCTTGATTATAGGAAAAAGTGCATTCTCCCAACACTTCAGACACAGGCTTAGTATTATACCTTTCTCTACAGTAAATGAATATGAGCAACTCTGAGAAGGTTGCAGATAGCAAAATCCTAGTGTGCCGGTTACTGCTTGCTTGGAACTGGGGTCAGGGGAGAGTGATTCAGAAGAGGATTCTGACTATGGCATAGTCAGGATGTTTCAGGTGCCTGCTTTAATCTTTCTACTTAGGAGGCTAAGATCTAAGCATCACAGTTCAAAGCCAGCCCAGGCACAAAAGTCCAAGATACTCTGTTCAATCCAAACAATTCTGGCTAAAATATGCAATATTAGTAGCCAGCTCCTTTTAAAACCCTTAATGGATCTAAAAACAGCAGTTGAAGCTTATGGGCCTACAACTGACTTCACAGTGGGTATCCTTGAGAGCCTTTGTCACAATAGCTCTTCCTCCACAGGTCTGGCGTCAACCTGCCAGGACAATTTCAAAAGGAGGTCAAAGCCAGTTCTCAGTGGTTTGTGTTGATAACCCTAGCTACTCAGGAAGCTGAGATCCAAGGATCGTGATTAGAAGCCAGCCTGAGACTTTTATCTTCAATTAACTACCAGAAAACTGGAAGTAGAGCTGTGGCTCAAATGGTAGACCCCTTATCTTTGAGTTAAAAGGCTCAGGGACAATGCCTAGGCCCGGAGTTCAAGCCCCACAACTGACCAAAAAAGAAAAAGAAAAGAAAAGAAACATGGAAGGATTATCTTTTCTTTCTTTCTTTTTTTTTTCTGTCGTGGGCTTGAACTCTGGGCCTCGGCACTGTCCCTGGGCTTTCTCAAGGCTACCCCCCACCCTTGAGCTGAAGACCTCAGGGACAGTGCCCAGGCCCAGGGGTAGGGTGGTAGCCTTGAGCTGGAGGCTCAGTGACAGCACCCAGGCCCAGTTCAAGCCCCGTGATGCACAATAAAAAAAAAGAAATTAAAGGGTGGACCCAACATGTAAACATACAGAATTGTAAACAAGCACCATGAACTCAGCAAGTGTAACAATACTGAGTGATTGAAAGCAAAGATACACACCTATCTCTACATAATTCTAAGTCAGACCCCCTGACTTATATAAAAACGCCTGGTGCTAAAGTGCTGTGCATCACCCTTTGAGAGCACTCACATTCTGTTAGAGTGTGCCCCTGGCTTCTGCCTGTCAGCTTGCCTGCTTGCTTATGTACTCACTCAATAAGCTCTGCCAAATTTTCTTACCATGATGATTTGTCCAGATATCCTTATTCCACTATTGAAGTCAAGGACCCTACTTTTAGAGGAAAATGTCACAAACACTCACCTGCATTTGGTAATAAGCCAGAAGTGGTGCTGTGGCTCAAGTGGGAGAGCTCTAGCCTTGAGAAAGCCCAGGGACAGTGCTGAGGCCCTAAGTCCAAATGCCAGGCTGGTAAACAATGTATGTCACCACTAGTAAGTCTGTTGGGAAAGGTGCTCCCTTCTCTGTTTTCTCGACATGCAAATCTGTACATAGACCTCTTCCCCTTTGTTCTGTGTACAAGACTACATGTGGCCTTCCCTAGAAGTCCTCAGACAGCACCTGTAACCCAGGTAACTGGTCACCAAGCGCCTAGGGCAGTGGAAGGTCCCTCAGGTTGTGACATCACTTCCTCATCTGCTGAGGTCACTTCTGCATCTTCTGAGGCCACACCTTCTTCTTGCCCTTCCCTATATAATCTCTCTCTGCCATTTATTCAATCTTCCACACACTGCTATACCCTATATTCTTGTTTTGCCCAGCAGTTTGGCTCTCCCAAATAAACTCTTTTTCTGTCTGAACCACATGGTGGTCTCCTTTCACCAAACTTTACAATTACTAAAACTAAGAGGTTAAAAAAAAGAGCATGTTGGGCTGGGAGTTTGGCCTAATGGTAGAGTGTTTGCCTATCATTCACAAAGATTCCTTGATACCACATCCATGGAAAAGCCGGAAGTGGTGCTGTGGCTTAAGTGGTAGAACGCTAGCATTGAGGAAAAACCCAAGCACAGTGCTCCATCCTTGAGTTCAAGATCCAGGACTGGCAATAGATAAATAAATAAATAAATTGTACATCTTGAGTTTTATAAGTTAGAGCTTATAAAACATTAGTAAACTTTAGTAAAGTTGGGATGTAGTTAAATTGGCTATAATTAAAAAGAAAAGAAAAGAAAAGAAAAACTTGGGCCAGACACATAGCCTAGTGGTAGAGTGCTCACCTAGCATGTGCAAAGCCCTGGGTTTGATTCCTTGGTACCACATGCATAGTAAACCCAGAAGTGGCACTGTGGCTCAAGTGGCAAAGGGCTAGCAAAAAAAAAAACTGTCCAAGAACAATACCCAGGCCCTAAGTTCAAGCCCCAGGACTAGCAAAAGAAAAAAAAGTGTTTGCTTATGACAAGGTCCTTCAAATAATTTCCCTTTAAATAAATATGAAAAACTAAAATTCTCCTTTTTAACTGTCTAGTATTTCTTTTTTCCAAATAGAAATAGAGCTTAAAAAGACAACAGGTCTACATTCCTGCATTCCTCACTATAACTAAAAAGGCTTAGTTACAGCTATAATGATTTCAATATTAATTAGCAACCCAAAGTACTATATGTAATAAAAGTAACTGGAAAATATAATTTACTGTTGTTTAAATTTTTTCGTAATGACTACTGTTAAGTCTTTTATCATTACAGAGCTTAACCTTTCAAAAGTTTGTTAATTTTTGTTTTACTTTTAGCATTTCCCATAAGACAGGCCTACCTCACAATCTTCTAGGCCAAGCAATAGTTAAATGTGCCAACACATGTTAAAGTCTCTGGGAAAAAACAAAAAGAGGGAAATGGGATAGGAATTGCTTTCTAATCCTCTAAGATCCTTAACTTGGCACTTTTATTTATTTACTTACCTGTTTATTTATTTAGCTAATCCTTAGGCTTTAACTCAGGGCCTGGGCACTGTCCTTGAGCTTTCTCAAAGTTCAAGCTCTACCACTTGAGCCACAGCACCACTTCCAGCTTTTTTTAGGTTTTATTCGGTACCAAGGAATTGAACCCAGGGCTTCGTGCATGCTAGGCAAGCACACTACCAATAGTCTACTCTCCCAGCCCAACTTGGCACTTTTGACTCTAAATTTGTTAATATTTACCAAGAAGATTTAACAGCCTATGAAAAATATTGGAGTAACAGTACTTTTTGGTACTGGCCCTCTTGGTGCCAAAATCCTGGACAGAGTTCCCCAAAGGACTCCTATCTTTGCTCATTTGCCTCTGGGTTCAGATTTGGCCTCGATACCAATTGGTTAGTTGCACCTCACAATATTGCAAGATAACTCTTGCCAAAACCATGGCAAATGGGCCAGGTGTTAGAGGCTCATGCATGTAATCCTAACCACTCAGGAGGCTGAGACCTGAGGACCAGGATTCAAAGCCAGGTGGGGCAGAAAAGCCTTTGAGACTCTTATCTCCAATTAACCAACAGAAAACCGAAAGTGGCGCTATGGCTCAAGTGGTAGAATGCTAGCCTTGAGCTGAAGAGTCCAAGGACAGCACCCAGGCCCAGAGTTCTAGCCCCATGACTGACAAAAAAAACAAAGAAAAAGAAAAAGAAAATAAGGCAACAGTCGGAAGTTCCCTCTGCCCAAGTTTTTTCCATCCTTGCTCCTGTCACTACATTCCTCCTCTCTTCTTGGCTTCCTGTCTTCTTCAGCTGAACCTGTCTGTCCTCTGTAAGCAAACTCCTTCTGTCAACCTTCCCCCAGTACCTGTCTAGCCTGTGTGGCGGACACAGGATGGGGGTTGGTGTTAGCTTCCAATGCAGCCCTATCCTCCTTAAAGGTAAAGCAACTTTGTCTTGTTACTGTAGTCATAGCAACGAGTTAAAGGCCCTGTTTAAACTCCAAAAGCTAGAACATGCCCCACCCCCTCGAATTCCAACAACAGCTACTTAACATGGCCTTCAACATATTTAACAATCAGGATAAAAGCGGGGAGGAGACTTCTTAAAATTTAATGACAACTTTTAGCTAATGCCATGCAGCCCCCAAATAGACTGCCCTATGCCAAATCACCTCCCCCTCTCTCCTTCCTCTCCCTCTCCTTCTCTCCCTCCCTGTCCCTGTCCCTGTTCCTCTCCCTTTCCCTCTCCCTCTCCCTCTTTCCCATTCTCTCTCTCTTAATTAAATGGCCTGGTTCTCTTCTCCCAACCACAAATCCCATAATGGGAACAAACCTATCTTCTTCTTTTGCCTTTGGGACTCAGTTTCCTTATACCTCACCTATGGTTCTAAGGAAAGATGTTAACATAGGACAATGGATGAGACCAGACAGGTTACTGGTATAGGGTTGAGAACAACCAAAGTGTCTCTTCCAGATTAGTGAGACAACATGGGGGTGTTTGTGTGTAACAAGCTGAGGACGATAAAATTGACAGAGCAGGCCATGGAGGGAGCCTTCCCCACAAAGAAATCTGAAGAGACCCAGAAGATGCAGGCTCAACAAGTTCAGGCACCAAAATATCCTAGCTGGGACCAAATTAAAAATGTGCTCAGGGGCCAGGAGCGTGGCCTATTGGTAATGTGCTTGCTTAGTATGCACAAAGCCCTGGGTTCCATACCCCAGAACCACATACATAGAAAAAGGCAGAAGAGGTGCCGTGGCTCAAGTGGTACAGGGCTAGCCTTGAGAAAGCTCAAGGACAGTTCTCAGGCCCTGAGTTCAAGCCCCAGGACTGGCAAAAAATGCTCAGGTAACAGCTTCCAAGAGAGGTTCTGGGTACCAGGGACCGGTGGCTCACACCTATAATCTTGGCTAATCAGGAGACTGAGATATAAGGATCACAGCTCAAAGCCTGCCCAGGGGCTAAAGTCTGTGAGGTTCTTATCTCCAATTAACTACCAGAAAACCAGAAGTGGCTCAGGAGGTAGAGCGCTGGCCTTGAGCTGAAGAGTTCGGGGACAGTGCCCCGGCTCAGAGTTCAAGCCCAACAAGCTTTGGGCAATTAACTAAGGGTATATTCTTCTCTTACTACTGATAACTGTTCAGGAAAGTCCTGCAGAGGCACAGGGGCACAGGGGCTCTATTGGGCTTATCTACTTTCACCTCTGGTAATTTATTCTACAAATGGAATATTCCTTCCATTATAGTAATAGTTATTACTCAATTGACTGGTAGGACATCTAACAGGCACATTCAACCTGAGTATAAGTATCTTTTATTATTCTGAGTTATGTGTTGTCTCTCTTATTTGCTTTAGAGCCTCTACAGTATGCCCAGATATAAAAGAGATGTATTAAGAGGAAATTTTTTTATTGTAAAGGTGATATACAGAGGGGTTACAGTTATATAAGTCAGGCAATGAGTACATCTTTTTTAACAGTGCCACCTCCTCCCTCATTTTCACCCAGTTTTTTCTCTCCCAAATTCCCTCCCTTCCAAAGGCAATGTTATATAACTCCTGAACATGCCACAAATAAAATAATACAATTCATGGGAATCAACTTTACTATGCTTTTCAATGCTGCTTTCTTGAGTTCCTCATAGAATTGGACTCAAGCAGCAGGTGTATCCATCTTGGAGAAATTGCTTGTTTCCTTTTGCCTTCTCATGGTCAGGGGAGAATCTACTTTAGTGCTGTGGTCTCAAAACTCTTCCCCACTGGGAAGACTTATCTACAATTAACTACCAGAAAACTGGAAGTGGTGCTGTGGCTCAAGTGGTAGAGCACTAGCCTTGACCAAAAAGTGTCCAAGGGCAGTGCCCAGGCCCTGAGTTCAAGCCCCAGGACTGGGAAAAAAAGAGCAAGTGTCTATGCTTGTGTAAGACACCCCTATGTACTTCTTACTGGATCACACAATATCCTTCAGGATGGGTCAGCCAGGGCATGTGACATGTGTTGAGAGCAACTTAACAAATTGTATCCCTGGTGTACATAGGGGCAAGATCTGCTAATCCTTCACTAACTCCCTTTTATTATGATTCCTACCACCCTTACTAGTCCTTGGTATGCCCCAAAAGTTTTGCAAGTTGTTTAAGAAATGTATAAAAAGCTATCTAGACACAAGACAATAGACTTGCTCATTGTCTTAGGCATATTATCTTTACTGTATGTGTCTTTGTGTGTGTATATATTTGCTCTCAGTCATATTTGGTGTGGTTTACCCTTCCTAGTTCTTTGGGTCTTGTTTACCATTCTGTATGTATGTATGTATGCATGTATATATATATATTTTTTTCCCAGCACTGGGGCTTGAACTCAGGGCCTGGGCACTGTCCTTGGGCACTTTTTGATCAAGGCTAGGACTCTGCCACTTGAGCCACAGCACCACTTCTGACTTTTCTGTGTATGTGGTTCATGACTGCTAGGCAAGCACACTCCCAGTGCACATTCTGGATATTTATGTGTTGGGTTCACCATTTAATTTTTTTGGAGCAGGTTGGGGGGACATTTTTCTCAGGAGGGAATGCATTTTTTTTGTCAGTTGTGGGGTTTTAACTCCAAGGCTGGGCGCTGTCCTGAGCTCTTGAGCTCAAGACTAGCACTCTACCTCTTTGAGCCATGACGGTGGTTAATTTTCTGGATAAGAGTCTCGTGGACTTTCCTGCCCAGGCTTGCTTCAGATCTCAGCCTCCTGAATAGCTAAGATTACATGTATGATCCACCAACATTGGGCTCACATGCTAATTAGTGAGGAAAAGAATGCATCATGTTGTCTGTCTTAGAAGCAAATATAGTGCTTCTGTTTCTTCTTGGGCCTGGGCGTTGCCCTGGAGCTCTTCAGCTCAAGGCTACTGCTCTATCATGTAGAGCCCCAGCTCCACTTCTGGTCTTCTTGTGGTTAACTGGAGATAAGAGTCTCATGGACTTTTATGCTTTGAATTTTGATCCTCAGAGCTCAGCCTCCAGAGTAGCTAGAATTACAGACATGAGCCACCAGAGCCCAGTAATGCTTCTAAATACCTTGTTTCTGCAATTGCTTTCACCAACCCTCATTTTCACTATCCTACCTCAATAGAGTAAATGTTTTGGAACAAACTACATTATTATGAAATAAATTGGATATGTTCAGGGATAAGCAGGGCTACCTTTGTCATGAAGGTCTAAAATATCTTTGTATAATCAATCTCCCTTCTGAAAGTTCACAGTATAATTGAACCAAAATACTAGCCCATTTGCTAGGAACATTGTCAGATTCAGAGAGTACTGTGAATTTACTGGGATTGAGACAGGGCATCATTCAATTACAAAGAGTTCATATGGAAGAATCCTCTCAAGCACTCTGATTCTCAGATTTCAACCACCTGAGTAGCTAGGATTACAGACATGAGCGACCATGCCTGTGCTTGGAAAGTAATATTTTAAATGTACAGAGGAGTTCCCAGCTTGGTTTCCTCCCCTAAGAGTATCATCCTCCTTTAGTTGAATTGTTTGTGTGAGAATGCCTAGAGTCCTCAAGTCCAAGCTTCCCAGGCTGGCTTTTTAATGGTAATTTTTGAAATCTCAGGTACTTTTCTGCTCAGACTGAACTGTATCTCCATGTCCTAAATAGCTAGGATTACAAGGCAGGAGCTACCAGTGTGTGGCTGATTAGCGTGTTGGTTTATTTTTAAGTCCTATTTTTTAAAATATTTGTCTACCTCCAGTTAATATTTTGAAATCTTAAAAGGAGAACTATGCGGTCAAACTAAAAACAGATTATTATATAAAATATTTGAGCTTCTCTTTTCCAATCACATTAAGGAGATTTGGATTTGAAGGAGAATGAGGCTTTCATCTGATTAGAAAGGGCTGTCCTTGAGTTTGCAGTTTGGTGTAGGGAGAAGCTAGTGGGGACCAAGCTCATGCTTCCCACAGCTTCTTGATAATCTAGAGAGAAATAGCTACTTAATAAATCTTGGAGATAGGAATGCAAAGCTCAGGGTTACAAATAATCTAAGAGATTTCTATGTAGCAAATGGTACACAGAAGTCACAGAGTGATTGCCAGTTTGGAGATGCAAAGTGAACAATGTCCCTAACTGATGACCTACCGGGACAAATGACCTCCTCAAAACCTTCCCAAGGTTTGGCATTTTGTAAGATGCCAGATCCAATTAGGAGGAGAACCCCCTACTTTTTTGGTGAAAGTGGCTATAGAGATTGAATTAAGAAAGGGGAGTATTTAAAAGCTATTTAAGGATATTGACAAAGAACATAGATGGAAATTACTTGATGTGAACTCCAGGTGAAATTATAATCTTCTTAATAAATTCCAGTTTTCACCAGCATAGCTTCCTGAGTAATCTAGGATTAAAATAATAACATGGTTTAATATGGAAGTGTGTTTTTTCCCCTTTTCTTTGAATTGCATTCTTTTTTTTTTGATCCTCTTATGAGCTCACTAAACTATTCTTCCTCCTGTATTTTTCCTTTCCACTAAAAGAAAAAAAAATAAATTTACTCTTAAGTTCCATAATAAAAAACCTGCTCAGTGCTGGGATTATAGGCCATGTGCTCACGCTTCCAGTATTTTCTTTTTTTTTTTTGCCAGACCTGGGCTTGAGCTCAGGGCCTGAGCACTGTCCTTGGACTTTCTCAAGGCCAGAGCTCTGAGCCTCAGCACCACTTCCAGCTTTTTTCTATGTATGTGGTACCAAGGAATTGAACCTGGGTCTTCGTGTGTGCTAGGTAAGCACTCTACCACTAGGCCAACCCCCCTCCCCTCCAGTATTATCTTCTAAAGGCTTTTAATTTGTCAGTACATTCTAGCCAACGACTAATCATAACAATTGTGCAATCCAACATAAAGATTCTGTTCCTGGGGCTTGAACTCATGGCTTGAGTGCTGTTCCCAGACCTTTTTGTGCGCAAGGCTAGCACTCTACCACTTGAGCCCCAACACCATTTCCAGCTTTTTCTGAGTAGTTTATTGGATATAAAAGTCTCATGGACTTTTCTTCCTAGGGCTGGCTTTGAGCTGTGGACTCTGGGCCTGGACATTTTCCCAGAGTTCTTCAGTCCAAGGCTACTGCCCTACCACTTGAGCCACAGCTCCACTTCTAGCTTTTTGGTGGTAAATCTGAGCTAGACTTTCACATATATTCCTGCTCATGATGGCTTTGAACCATGATCTTTAGATCTGTCTCCTAAATAGGTAGGATTACACGTATGTGCCACTAGCTCTTGACTATTTTTTTTTCTGAAACCTGGGGTTTTAACAAAAGGCTTGAGCACTGTCCCTGGCCTTTCTCAAGGCTAGAGCTCTAACCCTTGAGCCACAGCACCATTTCCAGGTTTTGTATGTATGTGGTACCAAGGACTTGAGCCAGAGTCTTGGTGCATGCTAGGCAAGGACTCTTACCATTAGACCAAACTCCCGGCCCTTTATTTTCTGTATATGCTGGTACAGGGACTTGAACTCAGCATGTGCACTGTCTCTTAGCATTTTTTTTTGTTTAAGGTTCGTTCTCTACCATGTGAGCTCCACTTCTACCGTTTTTCTGATTAATTGGAAATAAGGATCTTACAGATTTTTCTCACTGGGATGGCTTTCAACTATGGTCCTCAGATCTTAGCCTCCCGAATAGCTAGGATTACAAACATGAACCTCTAGTACCTGGCCTGAAAGATTCGTTTTTGATTCACCATTTCATTGGTTTCATCCCATGGTCATTGGCTGCACTGAGTCTGAGCTTGTGGTGTGGCAGAACATTCTTTTTTTTTTTTTGGCCAGTGCTGGGGGCTTGAACTCAGGGCCTTCTCAAGGCTAGAGTTCTACCACTTGAGCCGCAACACCACTTCCAGGCTTTTCTATGTATATGGTACTGAGGATTTGAACCCGAGTCTTCATGCATACTATGCAAGCACTCTATCACTAGGCCACACTCCCGGTGCCTAGAAGAACATTCTTTTTTTTTTTTTTTGCCAGTCCTGGGCTTGAGCTCAGGGCCTGAACACTGTCCTTGGACTTTCTCAAGGCTAGAGCTCTACAACTTGAGCCTCAGCAGCACTTCTGGCTTTTTTCTATGTATGTGGTACCGAGGAATCGAACCCGGATCTTCATGCATGCTAGGCAAGCACTTTAACCACTAGGCCAAACTCCTGGCCCTAGAAGAACATTCTTATGGTGAGAAAATGAGAGCATATCTACTTCATGGAGGTCAGGAAGCAAAGAAAAGAATATACAAAAAGAGGGATGGGAGTTTTGCCTAGTGGTAGAGTAGTTGCCTAGCACGCATGATTTCTTGGTACCATATACACAGAAAAAGCTGGAAGTGGTACTGTGGCTCAAGTGGTAGAGCTCTAGCCTTGGAAAAGCTCAAAGAGGACAGTGCACAAGCTCTGAGTTCAAGCCCCAGGACTGGCAAAAAAGAACATGCAGAGAGGGGCCAGACCAAGATGTAGCCCCAATGACACGCCCTCTACAGTGACCTACTTCCTCCTATTTTGCCTACTGTTCCTACTGTTCACTATCTCCCAATAAGGCCTCATATTATGAATCTGTCTAGGAATGAATCCATTCATTAGGTCAGAGTTCTCACTTCCCAAATGCTCATCAGCAAGTAGCCAAGCCCCTAGCACAGAAGCCTATTGGGAAAATTTTACGTGCAGACCATAACAGTACCTGTCTTTCCTCTTCACTCTACAGCAAATCCATCATTATGTACTTACAGTCAATTCTCCAGAACCATATCCTAAATTGATCTACTCTATACACTATGCTTTGTGTGTGTGTGTGTGTGTGTGTGTGTGTGTGTGTGTGTGTGTGTGTGGAGGGTTATGGGGCTTGAACTTGGCCTAGGCGCTGTCCCTGAGCTCTTCAGCTCAAGGCTACCACCTTTCCCCTGGGCCTGGGTGTTGTCCCTGAGGTCTTCCGCTCAAGGCTACCACCCTACCCTTGAGCCATAGCCCCACTTCCAATTTCCAGTTTACTAGAAGTTAATTGGAGATAAAAGTCTCAAATCCTTTTGTGCCTGAGCAGGCTTTGAACCTTGATCCTCAGATCTCAGCCTTCTGAGTAGCTAGGATTAGCCTTCCTACACTATGTACATTAAGAAATCTTGGGGAAAGAGCTGGGGATACAGTATTATTTTTGGTTGGTTGTTGGGCTTGAACTTAGGGCCCAGGCATGGTCTCTGAGCTTCTTTGTGCTCAAAGCTAGTGCTCTACCACTTGAGTGACAGTGGTTAATTGGAGATAATAGTCTTGCTGACGGGCTTCTGCCATGGCAGGCTTCGTAGGGTTGTAATATAACGCTTGCCTAACACTGAGTCCTCTGTCTAATGCAAGAAAAGGGAAAATTAACCAGCAAAAGGACAGAGGCTGGTAGAGGACCAGCCTTGAGTAGAAAAGATCCCAAGAGTGAAAGGCCCCAAGTTTAAGCCCCAGTATTAGCACACAAAAAACTGTTATCCCAATTTCATATTCAGTGGATACACACTTACTGAGCACCTTTCATCTCAGTAGTCCATACACAACCTCATCCCCACACTGGAGCTTGATCTTGGCAGAACAGGTTTTTTTTTTCTTTAAGACTGAACTCAAGTACAAGGATGCAGTCTGAGGAAATATTAGATTGTCAGGGCCTCAAAAAGGGTTCCCCTTTTGATGCGAAAACCCATCATCTCCATAGTCTTAGGTCATTTGGGGCCTCTCAGTCTTGTGCCCCTCCTCTACCTGTAAAGATAGATGGGATGTAACAAACTTTCTTTTAGACAGATAAGGAAACTGAAGCTTGTAATGGTACAGTAGACAAGGAAGAGTTTCTTACTGTCATCCCACTATGGAGTCAGGAGCCTTATCTTCAACTAACTAGCAAAAAGGCAGAGCTGGAGGTATGGCTCAATTGGTTAAGTGCCATCATGAGTTAAAAAGCCAAGTTAGAGCTTGGCTAATACAAGTACACACACACACACACACACACACACACACACACACACACATAATTGGTAAAGAGAGCAAAAAAAGGAACATTTGTAATTTTCCTAATCAGAGAGCAGTATACTTCTTGTACTTTGGCAAATGAGCCAGGGAGTAGAGAGAGAAAAATCATCATAAAGTTGTCTTTAATCATAAGGGAAGTTCACAGGTTAATGAGCTTACTATTAGTCTCTTCATTTATTTAGTAAAGGAAAATTTTTATCTTGTGCTGTTCCTGGGGCATGAACTCAGGGCCTAGGTGCTGTCTCTGAGTTTTTTTTTTCTTAAGGCTAGCACTCTGATACCTGAGTCACAGTATCACTTCTGGCTTTTTGGATGGTTAATTGGAGGACAGTCTCATGGGCTTTCCTGCACATAGCTGGCTTTGAACTATGATCTTCAGATCTCAGCCTCCTGAGTTAGCTAGGATTAAAAGTGTGAGCCACCAGAGCCTGGCTTTCAAATGTGTATTTTATGAATACTCAGGACCAGATATATGCCTTGTCCTCTAAGGAGCTGGAGAGTATTTTCCTTATACTGTATTACAGTTTATTTGCACATATTCTTCTCGCAATTCCTCTTTTTAAAAAAAATTTTTTATTGTAATTAGTAAAAGGGTTACATGATATTTGCCAGATAGAAGGTGCATTAATTCACATACATTGATACCCTTTCACATATCTTGGTACCTATTACCCTCCCCCCCTCGCAATTCCTCTTGATTGTCTAGTCAACTCTTTCCTTTTTTGGTCCTAAGGCATAAACTTAGGTTCTGGGAGCTGTCCTTGATCTTCTTTTACTTAAAGCTTGTCCTCTTCCACTTGAGCCACAGCTCCATTTCCCGCTTTTTGGTAGTTTATTAAAGATTGGAGTTTCATAGACTTTTCTGCCTGAACTGGCTTCGAACTGCAATCTCAGCCTTCTGAGTAGCATGAGCCACAGTGCCCTATTAGACTCAATTTACTTATTTATTTATTTAGCCAGTTCTGGGCCTTGTACTCAGAGTCTGAGCACTGTTCCTGGGGGTTTCTCAAGGCTAGAGCTCTACTACTTGAGCCACAGAATCACTTCCGGGTCTTTTTTTCTATGTATGTGGAACCCAGGTTTATATGCATGGTAGGCAAACACTTTACCACTAGGCCAAACTCCCTGCCCTAGACTCAATTTTTTTTGCATTTTTTATTGTAATTAGTAAAAGGGTTACATGATATTTGCCAGATAGAAGGTGCATTAATTCACGTACATTGATACCCTTTCACATGTCTTGGTACCCATTTCCCTCCCCCCCAAGACTCAATTTTTTAACACAAGATCTTGTTATGTAACCTAAACTGGCTACTAATGCTCACTTGTCTTGTCAACTCTTAACTCCTCCTCAAAGTTTAGTCCAAATCTACTCTCCTATAGGAGGTATTTATTAACTGGCATCTATTCACTTCGCTGTGTCTGGAGGCTGAGGTTAAGATAAAGATGAAGGAGCCAAGCTTGGTGGCTCACACCTGTAATCCTAGTGACTCAGAAGGCTGAGATCTGAGGATCAATGTTCAACACTTGCTCCGGCACAAAAGGACTTCAGACTCTTATCTCCAATTAATCTCTAGAAAATGGGAAGTGGGGCTTGGCATAAGGATAGGGCAGTAGCCTTGAGCTAACGTGTTCAGGGACAGTGCCCAGGCAAAGTTCAAGCCCCATGACCTACAAAAAATAAAATAAATAAAAAAAATAAAAAGATGAATGAGGCACTGTCCATTTTAAAGAAGCTTAATGGGGCGGGAGTTTGGCCTAGTGGTAGAGTGCTTGCCTAGAATGCACGAAGACCCGGGTTTGATTCCTCGGTACCACATACGTAGCAAAAAGCCAGAAGTGGTGCTGTGGCTCAAATGGTAGAGCCTTAGCCTTGAGAAAAAATCCAGGGACAGTGCTCAGGCCCTGAGCCCAAGCCCAGGACTGGCAAAAAAGAAAAAGAAGCTTAATGGGCTGGAAACTGAGAAAGGAACATAAAGGAACAGATGGTGACAAGAATGTGCAGGTGGATTTCAGTATGTGCTTGTCTACTTCTACCTGAGGACATCAACTGCAGAGAAAAGATAATGAAGAACCTGAGGAATCAAAGAATGTCAAATCACAAATGGCTAAACCACAGACACACACACACACACACACACACACACACACACACACACGCCACATGTGAATGAAAGGGTAAATAATTTTGGAGGAAGCTGAGCACTGGAGGCTCATAATTGTAATCCTAGCGACTCAGGAAGCTGAGATCTGAGCATCACTGTTTGAAGCCAACAGGGGCAGAAAAGTCCATGAGAACTGAGTGTCAGTGCCTGGAATCCTACATACTTAGAAGGATAAAATCTGAGGATCCCAGTTCCATGCCATCCCAGGCAGGAAAGTCTGAGACTCATATCTCCAATTAGCCAGCACATAGCTAGAAGTAGAGCTGTGGCTCCCATGGTAGAGCACCAACCATGTGGGGGTTGGGGGGGGAAGTTAAGGGAGAGCACCCAGGCTCAGAGTTCAAGCCCCAGCACTAGAACCAAACCAAACCAAACCAACAACAACAAAAAGTAAAGTTCATGAGACTCTTATTTTCAATTAATAGCAAAAAGCCAAAAATGGAGATGTAGCTTAAGTGGTACAATGCCAGCCTTATGTGAAAAACCCAAGTGAGAATTTGAGACTCCAAACAAAATAATTTTGGGGGTGCTGGGGATGAAACTCAAGGCCTCATGCATCTTAGGTGGTTATTCTAACCATTGAGTAAGGCATTCTGCCCAGAACTTGTATTTTTATCCTGTGGATGATGGAGAGCCATTGAAAAAAATTTAATTAGTGACATAATCTGATTAAATTGTGTGGTATAAAGCTTCAGCTCTGCAATGCTTTTCTGGAACTGGCTCTTGCTAGTTCCTAAGAAAGATAGTTGTTAAAAATGTCAGGAGTTGTATAAGCCAGTTGAAGTGGTGTTAGCACCCTGAAATTATTCATGATGGGAGTATTTTCATCATGAAAGTCACAAATGTTACAAATGAAAACTTGTTTTTTCCCTAGACAGGTTGGTGTTAAACATTTACCAGAACACAAGTGGACTGGAAGGACAAAACTGAAGTAATAAAGTCACATGCAAGAACAAAAAAGGAGAGGTCTCAAGAGAAAAAGAAAGCAAAAGGGGGGAGGGTCAAGGGTGTGGCCTATAGGTAGAGTGCTTGCCTACCATGCATGGATACCCTGGGTTTGATTCTTCAGTACTGCATATACAGAAAAAGCAGGAAGTGGAGGTGTGGCTCAAGGGGCAGAATGCTAGCTTTGAGCAGAAGAGCTCTGGGACAGCACCCAGGCCCCAAGTTCAAGCCTCAGGACTGACAAAAAATGTCCTCTACTTTTTTTTTTGCCAGTCGTGGAGACTGAACTCAGGGATTGAGCACTGTCTTTGGGTTTTCCGCAAGGATAGTGCCCTAACACTTGAGCCACAGCACCACTTTTAGCTTTTTTTCTATGTATGTGGTACCGAGGAATCAAACCCGTGTCTTTGTGCATGCTAGCTAAGCATTCTACCACTAGGCCAAACTCCCAGCCCCATGTCTTCTACTTCGGCTCCAAAACAAAACAAAACTTAAGGGCCTGAAGTTTGGCCTAATGGTAGCGTGCTTGCCAGCCGAGGCACCAAAGGACCTGAGAGTCTTATCCCCAGTTAACCTCTAGAAAATGGGAAATGGGGCTTGGCTCAAGGATAGGGCGGTAGGCTGGAGCTGAAGCACTCAGGGACAGTGGCCAGGCCGAGTTCAAGCTCCATGACTGACAAAAAATAAAATTGAACATTAATGGGCACTGTCTAGGGAGTAAAAATAAGAGCCACAGAATGTTTTCTAATCACATATATGATAAGGGATTAACATGTAAAATAGATAACAAACTGTGGCAGGTCACCCACCAAAGAACAACAATTAAATTTAAAATGATCAAATGAGCCAAACATTGATGGCTTGGATATGTAACTCTAGTTACTAACGAAGCTGAGATGTGAGGATTGTGGTTCAAAGCCAGCCCAGGCAAGAAAGTTTGTCAGATCTTTATCTCCAATTAACCACCAAAAAGGCAGAAGTGGTGCTGTGGCTCAAGTGATAGATAGCTAACTTTGAGTACAAAAGCTCAGGGTCAGTGCCCAGACCCAGAGTTCAAGCTCCAAGAATAGGCACAGAATAAGCAAGCAAGCAAGCAAGCAAGCAAACTAGCCAGACCCTGGTAGTTATATAATCCTAACTCCTCAGGTGGCTGAGATCTGAGGATTGAAGTTCAAATGGTAGAGTGCTATTTCTGAGGAAAAAGCTCAGGGTCATTACTCAGGCCCTGAATTCAAGCCCTATGAGAGCACACACACAAATTCAAGTGATTGCTTGAGACCCCGGTTGATGGAAATGAACTTCCATTGGACATAAGAATGTTCCACAGGGGCCGGGAGTTTGGCCTAGTGGTAGAGTGCTTGCCTAGCATGCAGGAAGACCCAAGTTTGATTCCTCAGTACCACATACATAGAAAAGAAGAGAGAAGTGGTGCTGTGACTCTAATGGTAGATCTCTAGCCCTGAGAAGTTTCAAGGACAGTACTCAGGCCCTGAGTACAAACCTCGGGACTTCCAAGAAAGAAAGACAGAAAGAAAGAAGAAAAAGCAAAAAAGAATGTTCTAGAACTAGATATTGGTTATGACTGTACTTAACATCACTGGATTGTATACTTGATCATATCCTTTGCTTATTCTGAATATTGCATATAAATGGAATCATGTAAGACCTTCATGTCTGCTTTCTACCTAGTATAATGTTTTGAAGGTTTATCTGTGTTATAGAAAGTATTAATGTTTCATTCCCTTTTGTGGCTTAATGATATTCCATTCTAGGCATACAGGATGGGATATCTTTTTCTGAAGAAATATGTATTCAAAACTTATAACCCATTTTTCTTTGAGATCGGGTTTCACTGTATAGCCCATGATCCTCTTGCCTAAGCTTTCCAAGACCTGGAATTACAGGTCTTTGCCTTTATTTATTTATTTAATTATATTTTAATTTTGGCAGAACAGTTTTTATCTTTTATATTTTTTCCAGTCCAGAGGCATGGACTCTGGGCCTGGGTGTTGACACTGAGCTTTTTTTTTTGTCAAGGCTAGCACTCTATCATTTGAGCCACAGCCAATTCTGTCATTAATTGGAGATAAGAGTCTCTCGAACTTTCCTCTCTGGGCTGGCTTCGAACTGTGATCCTCAGACCTCAGCCTCCTGAGTAGCTAGGATTACAGGCATGAATCACTGCTACCCAGCCACAAGTTTTACCTTAAAAAACAAATATTCAAGAAGGGTGTAGTGGCTCAGCCTGTAATCATAGCTACTCAAGAGACTGAGATCTGAGAACCAAGGTTCAAAGCCAGCCCAGACACAAAATGACCTGAGACCCTTATCTCCAATTAATCTCTAGAAGACAGGAAGTGGGGCTTGGCTCAAGGGTAGCCTTGAGCTGAAGAGCTCAGGGACAGCGCCCAGGCCGAGTTCAAGCCCCATGACCCCCCCCACACACACAAAAATCATTACAAATGTGTATGTTTGTGTGTGTGTGTGTTGGTATTGGGGCTTGTAAACAGGGCTTGGGCTCTCTCCTTTTGCAGTTTTGTTCAGGGCTGGCATACTACCACTTGAGCCACAGATTCACTTCTGGCTTTTTGCTAGTTACTTGGAGATAAAGGAATTTCCTGCCTGGTATAGCCTCAAATTATAATATTCATATCTATACCTCCTGATTAGCTAGGGTTACCGACATGAACCATCAGTACCTGGATCATTGCACTTATTTGAAAAGCAAACAACAATAATAACAACAAAAAATATCACAAACTTGGTACAAGTGGCTCATGCCTATAATCCTAGCTATACAGAGGCTGAGATCTGAGGATCATGGTTTGAACTCTGCCTAGGCAATAAAGTCCATGAAATTCTTATCTCCAATTAACTCCTAGAAAACCGAAAGTGGCTGTCCAAAGTGGCACTATGGCTTAATGTAGAGCACTAGCCTTGAAAAAAATATTTCAAGAACAGTGCCCAGGCTCTGAGTTTTAAGCCCCACAGATGGAAAAACAAAAACAAAGGAATGAGCTAAAAAAAAAGTCTTCCTAACCAGGAATGGTGGCTCATGCCTATAATCTTAGCTATTCAAGAGGCTGAGATTAGAGGATCATAGTTCAAATACAGCTTGGACACTAAATGTCTGTGAAACTATTATCTCCAGTTAGTCACCAGAAAAATCTGGGCATGCCCAGGCCCAGAGTTCAAGTCCCACCACCGAAAAAAAAAAGAAATCTTCCCACCTCCTATCATTCCTTGAAATAAAAGAGAAAACTAAACAAAAAAATAAAAAGCCCTCCCCCAACCCAAAAGAAAAACCAGAACAAAACAAAACCTAAACCCTGGTAATTCATTTACCCTGGGAGAAGGGGAATTTAAACTGTAATCGCTGCAAACATGATATAGATCTTTCAGCTACAGAAACCTGAAAGAAACTCAAAACAGAAGAAGAAACTCGAAAGGAGAAAAATAGATCACCATACAAACTAGATGAACAAAGATGAAAGAGGAAGGGTTTGGCTCTAGATCTGACACGGTATCCAGAAAAGCATGAGATCTGGAAAGATGGTAATATTTAGGTATACTTTTTTTTTTGGTCAGTCATGGGGTTTGAACTCTGGGCGTGGACCCTGAACCTGAGCTCTTTAGCTCAAGGCTACCACTACCCCTTGATCCACAGCACCACTTCCAGTTTTCTAGTGGTGAATTGGAAATAAGAGTATCACGGACTTTAGTGCCTAGCCTGGCTTTGAACCTGGATCTTCAGATCTCAGCCACCTGAGTAGCTAGTATTATAGGCGTGAGCCACTGCTCCCGGCCTGGTACACATTTTTTCTTATGCTGATACTGGGACATTTATAGTTTTTTGTTGGAGACCTGGACTTGAACTTGGTACTAGATGGACACTTTTGCTCATTGGATAGTGCTCTACCAATTGAGCCACACCTCCAACCCTTGATACTGGGTCTTAAACTCAGAGACTCACAATCTCATTTGGATTTTTCCTCTCAAGTGTGGCACTCTAGCATTTGAGCTGCACCTTTATTTCTGGTTTTAGCTGGTAAAGTGAAGATAAAAAGCCTCATTGATTTGCCTGCTTGAGCTGGCCTAGAACTGAGATACTCAGATCTCAGCCTCTGAGTAGCTAGGATTATGGTTATAAGCTACCAGCAATCAAATTACAAAAGAATTTCTCTCTTTCTCTCTCTCTGTCTGTCTCTGTCTCTGTCTCTGTCTCTGTCTCTCTCTCTCTGTCTCTCCTGTCTCTCCTGTCTCTCTCTCTTCCTCCCTCCCTCCCTCCTTCCCTCCCTCCCTTCCCCCCCCTCTCGTCCTGGTGCTTGAACTCAGGGCATGGGCACTGTCCTTGAGCTTTCTCAAGGCTAGTGCTCTACCACTTGAGCCACAGAACGACTTCCAGCTTTTTCTTTGTATGTGGTACTGAGGAATCAAACCCAGGACTCCATACATGCTAGGCAAGCACTCTACCAGTAGGCCATGCTCCTGGCCCCAGGAGCAGTGGGTACAGGAACTCTTTGCTTACTTGAAGAATAAAGAGTAAAGGGCAAGGATGAAGGCAGAAAGAGGTTGTATTGTATGACTTTTTTTTTGTCATTTGTGGGGCATGAACTCAGGGCCTGGGTACAGTCCCTCATCTTTTCCACTCAAGGCAAGTGCTCTACCTCTTTAAGCCACAATTCCACTTCTGGTTTTCTGGTGGTTAGTTGGAGATAAGAGTCTTATAGATTGTCCTGCCTCTGCTGGCTTTGAGCCACAATCCTCAGATCTCAGCTTCCTCAGTTGCTAGGACTACAAACTAGCCCCAGCACTACTCGTTGTACAACATTTATTTTGTGGGTCATGTGGCTTGAACTCTGGGCCTGGGCATTGTCCTTGGGCTTTCCCAAGGCTAGAGCTCTACCACTTGAGCCACAGCACCACTTTAGGCTTTTTTCTATGTATGTGGTAGCAAGGAATCGAACCTGGGTCTTCGTGCTAGGCCACTAGGCCAAATTCCCAGCCCATATACTTTTTATTTTTGGTACTAGAGATTTAATCTAGGGCTTTGTACATGCTAGGTGAATGTTCTACTATCTAACTATACCCAATCTCTCTATTACTTATTGTTCTTGTGTGTGTGTGTGTGTGTGTGTGTGTGTGTGTGTGTGTATTGGTAGGAGAGTTTGAACTTAGGGCCTGGGTGCTGTCTCTTAGATTTTTCTTTCTTTTATTTTTTTTGCCATTCCTGGGGGTTGAATTAAGGGCCTGAGCATTGTCCTTGGGCCTTCCTCAAAGCTAGTGCACTACCACTTGAACTAGAGCACCACATCTGGCTTTTTCTATGTATGTGGTACCAAGGAATCGAACCCGTGTCTTTGTGCATGCTAGGGAAGCACTTTACCACTAGGCCAGACTACTTCATGGCTTGTTTTGAAATGAGATTCTCAGATCTCATCCTCCTGAATAAGTTGAATTATAGGCTATACTGGAGTGGTGTTACATTTGTAGAAAGAGGGCCATTTTTCTCATTGTTTGTTTAATACTTATTTATTTGATATTCATTTATTTTGTGCCAGTACTGGGGCTTGAACTCAGGGACTTCCTTCCTTCCTTCCTTCCTTCCTTCCTTCCTTCCTTCCTTCCTTCCTTCCTTCCTTCCTTCCCCCGTCTCTGTTTCTTTTCTTTTGTGTTCTAAGTTGAACACTTGAACTCCATACCTGACACTTTACTCATTGGCTTTAACTCTTCTAAGTGAGCCACACTTTCAGTCCCACTTCCTTCTTATTAGTGGGTATTAATTATACAAGGAAGTTTTTCACTGTCTTTATTTGTCAATCCCTATGTGGCTGGGTTCACTTTAAAAAATGTATGTTGGAGAAAATAGAATGAAATCTCTTTTGTGTATGTGTGGTAAACACAGGACTTCATGTTCTCACTTGGCTTTATTCCTCATGGCTGGTGCTCAACCATTTTGGGTTTTTGATGGTTAAATGGAGATAAAAGTATCATGGAGGCCCGGGAGTGTGGTGTAGTGGTAGAGTGCTTGCCTAGCATGCATGAAGACATGGGCTTGATTCCTCAGTACCATATACATAGAAAAAGCTGGAGGTGTCCCTGTGGCTCAAGCGGTAGAGCAGTAGCCTTTAGCTGAAGAGCTCAAGGACAGAGCCCAGGCCCAGCGTTTAAGCCCCAGGACTGATCAAAAAAAAAGTATCATGGATTTTTCTGCGTAGCCTCGCTTTGAAAATAGCAAAACCTCAGATCTCAGCCTCCTCCTGAGTAGCTAGAATTACAGGCACAAGCTACTGGTACCAAACTTCCTTTTTTCGTCGGTTGTAAGACTTGAACTCTGCGCCTGGGCATTGTCCTGGAGCTCTCCAGCTCAGGGCTACCACCCTACCCTTTGAGCCACAGCATCACTTTCAATTTTCTGGTGGTTAATTGGAGATAAGAGTCTCAGGGACTTTAGTATCCTCAGATCTCAGCTTCCTGAGTAGCTAGGATTGCTGGTGTGAGTCACTGCGCCGGGCCAACTTCCTTTTCTTTTTTCTTTCTTTCTTTATTTTTTTTGTGGGTCTTGGGGCTTGAACTTGGCCTGGGTGCTGTCCCTGAGCTTTTCAGCTCAAGGCTACAGCCATACCCTTGAGCCAAGCCCCGATTCCCTTTTTCTAGAGGTTAATTGGAGATGAGAGTCTCCGGTCCTTTTGTGCCTGGGCTGGCTTTGAACCTTGATCCTCAGATATCAGCCTCCTGAGTAGCTAGGATTACAGGCGTGAGCCACCGGACCGGCTCCAACTTCCTTTTGATATTCACTTTGGAGAGAGAAAGATTGGCATAAAGGCGGAAGTTAAAATGTCCTCTTTAATCTTTTCCCACAAGCAATTAATAATATTTTCTAAGAGCTTGGTTTGTCTTTCTAGGAAAGAAACCTCTTCTAAGAAACCACAAAGCGTAAGCACTTGGTTTGTCATGAACCACAGCATCTGATAAAAGCAGGAACAGAAGAGGCTTTTAAAACCAATTGAGCCCACACACAAATCTAATTCTAACGAAGAATCAATAGTCTGGCAGATCATTTTTCCTGTGACTCCTTGGAGAAACCAACATTCAGTCAGTGTGGATAGTAAATAAAATGTTCTTTCTGAAATAAATCCAGTTGATTTAAAGGGGGAGATTAAGTAAATAGCAATGGATGTGGCATGTAGTCTGGACAAAGGTTCTATGGTGATTCTTAAGATAGTGTTTGGAAAACTGATGGAATAAAATCATTATTAAAAGGAACACAACCAAATATATACATAGATTCAAGGGGCTAAGAAACATTTGAAAAAATGTTCCAATGGACAGGTGTGCCCAGCCTAGAGAAGAAAGGACAGAAACTGGGCACTGGTGGCTCATGCCTGTAATCCTAGCTACTCAAGAGTCTAAGATCTGAAGACTGAAGTTCAAAGTCAGCCCAGGCAAGAAAGTCCCTGAGACTCTTATCTCCAATTAGCCACCAAAAAGCCAGGATGTAGAGCTGTGGCTCAAGTAATAGAGTAATAGTCTTGAGCAAAAAAACTCAAGGACAATGCCTAAACTCTGAATTTAAACCTAGGCATTGTCCTTGAGCTTTTTTGCTCAAGACTATTTCTCTATTACTCTATTACTTGAGCCACAGCTCTACATCCTGGCTTTTTGGTGGCTCTGAGCTCAAGCCTCAGTACTGGCACACACACACACACACACACACACACAAGACCGGGGGGGGGGGGGCAATACTGCTTGTTGATTTTAGCTTGTCCTGACTCATTTCTCCTCTTTGCTAACCATACTCTGATTGCCTTTGAGGAAATATCTTGGCACACTGTAGCTGCCCTGATCAGTTTCACCTTTTGCCAGAGTGTCTGGGGATCCATTCCATATCAGGTCTCACTCTTTCCTTATATGACTCAGGACTAAGTTCTGGTTGGTTGATGCCAGTAACTTCATGTGTGGTCTGCAAATTCTAAAAGATGCCCAAGATAAAGTCTTTTCAGTGTATTTATTTACCTTTTACATTTTCATTCATAAATACAAGAAGGAGGCTTTTTCTGGAGGTTTCCTGAAACAAGATACCATCACTCTGACAGATAAAAGAAACTGAGTATGTGTATTCTGGTATTTTCTAGAATTTTCTATTTTTATTGCACTGGTATTAGGGCTTAAACTCAGGGTCTTATACTCTTAGTTCTTTCTATTCAAGGCTGGTGCTCTATTGCTTGAGTCACATATCCACTTTTGGCTTTTGCTGGTTAACTGGAAATATGTGGCAGATTTGCCTTTAAAAGTGCTGCCAGGTGTGGTGGCTCATGTCTATATTCCTAGCTAATCAGGAGTCTGAGATCTGAGGATCATGGTTCAAAGCCAGCCCAGGCACGAAAGTCCGTGAGACACTTAACTTCAGTTAACTACCAGAACACCAGAAGTGGCTCTGTGCCTCTTGGGTAGGATGGTATCCTTGAGCTGAAGAGCTCAGAGACAGTGCCTAGTCCCAGAGTTCAAGTCCCACAACTGCCAAAAAAAACAGTATATGTCCTGAGACCAAGAAAGTTTAAAACTTTAAGTATAGAAATCTTATTCCTGTCAGGGACTGGTGGCTCATGCCTGTTAGCCTAGCTATTCAGTAGGCTGAGATCTGAGGATCTTGGTTCAAAGGCCAATCCAGGGTGAAAGTCTGTGAGACACTTATCTCCAGTTAACCCCTAGAAAACTGGAAGTAGCACTGTCCCTTAAGTGTTAGAGCCCTACTTCGAGCTGAAGAGCTCAGAGACAGCAGCACCCAGGCCCAGAGTTCAAACCTCAAGACTCATCCCCCCCCCAAAAAAAAAGAAAGAAAAAAAGGAAGAAAGAAAAGAGAGCAAATGATAGGGGCTGGGAATGTGGTTTGGTGGTAGAGAGCTTTCCTAGCATGCATGAAGCCCTGGCTTGGATTCCTCAGTAGCACATACACAGAAAAAGTCAGAAGAGATGCTGTGTGTGGCCAAAGTGCTAGCCTTGAGCACAAAGAGGCTCAGGGATAGTGCCCAGGCCCTGAGTTCAAGCCACAGGACTGTTTTTTTTTTGCCAGTCTTGGGCTTGAGCTCAGGGCCTGAGCATTGTCCTTGGACTTTCTCAAGGCTAGAGCTCTAGCTCTTGAGCCTCAGCACCACTTCCGGCTTTTTTCTATGTATGTGGTACCAAGGAATTGAACCTGGGTCTTCGTGTATGCTAGGCAAGCATTTTAACCACTAGGCTAAACTCCTGGCCCCCAGGACTGTTTTTTTTGTTTTTTGTTTTTTTTTTTGCCAGTCCTGGGCTTGAGCTTAGGGCCTGAGCACTGTCCTTGGACTTTCTCAAGGCTAGAGCTCTACCCACTTGAGCCTCAGCACCACTTCCGGCTTTTATTCTATATGTGGTACCGAGGAATCGAACCCGGGTCTTCATGCATGCTAGGCAAGCACTTTAACCACTAGGCCAAACTCCCGGCCCCAGGACTGGTTTTTTAAAAAAAAGAAGGGCCTGGAGTTTGGCCTAGTGGTAGAGTGCTTGGCTTGCATGTGCATGGCTTGCATGCATGAAGACCCACATTCAATTCCTCATTACCACATACATAGAAAAACCTGGAAATGGTGCTGTGGCTCAAGTGGTAGAGCTCTAGCCTTGAGAAAACCCAAGGATAGTACTCAGGCACTGACTTCAAGCCCCGGGACTGGCAAAAAAAAGGGGAAAAAGAAATGATGGAGGGCAAATAATATTGAAATACATCGAATGTATATATGAAGACATAAGAAACTCGTTGAAAGCTGTTATGGGGCAAAGGACAGAAAAAGCAATAGAAGGAATCTGAGATATAATATATGCATGCATGAAATAACATACTAAAAGTCCTTTGTACAATTAATATACACTAAACAATGACAGAAAGGCAGTCTCTGTTGGGGGGCAGTATTGCCAGCAGAAGCAAGTAGCATAAACCAAGGGAATGAATGAGGGTGAATATAGTGGAAATAGTTTATGTTTGCCTATGGAAATAGACAGTAGAACTTACTGAAATTGCCTTAAGAAGGGGGAGGAGGAATAAAGAAAAGCATGGATGGGGGAGTACATTTGATGGGATACATCATACACAAGTATTGAAACCTCACTATGAAATCGCTGAGGTTTGAACTCAAGACTTCATGCTTAGCCGGGCATGGTGGCGCATGCCTATAATCCTAGCTACTCAGGAGGCTGAGATCTGAGGATCAAGGTTCAAAGCCAGCCCTGGCCACTAAAGTCTGCAAGACTCTTATCTCTAAGTAATCACTGGAAACTAAGTGGTGCTGTGTCTCAATGGTTACTGCGCTAGCCTTGAGCTGAAGAGTTCAGAGACAGAGCCCAGGCCCAGAGTTCAAGTCTCATGACCCACCAAAAAAAAATCTTCATGCTTGCTATGCAGGCACTCTACCACTAAACCATGCCTCTAACCCAAAATGTTGCTTTAATGTCAGGCTGAGTGCTCATGGCTCATGTCCTAGCTACACAGGAGGATGACATCTGAGGATCATGATTCGGTGCCAGCCAAGGCACAAAGTCCATGAGATTCTTAACCTCAATTAACCAAGGGGAAAAAAAAAGCTGGAAGGCCGGGTGCCAGTGGCTCACTTCTGTAATCCTAGCTATTCAGGAGACAGATCTGAAGGGCATGGTTTAAAGCCAGCAGTGGCAAGAAAGCCAGTGAGACTCTTTAATTAACAACCAAAACAAAAAGCTGGAATTGGAACTCTGGATCAAGGGGTAGAGCACTAACCTGAAGCAAAAAACAACTGGGACGGGACCCAGGCCCTGAGTTCAAGCCCAAGACCAGTACAAAAAATAAGCTCGGTGCCAGTGGCTCATGCCTACTCACGATGCTGAGATCTGAGGATCATAGTGCTGGGAATTTGACCTAGTGGTAGAGTGTGCTTGCTATGCACAAAGACCCAGGTTTGATTCCTTGGCACCACATACATAGAAAAAGCCAGAAGTGGTGTTGTGGCTCAAGTGACAGACCACTGGCCTTGAGAAAGCCCAAGGACAGTGCTCAGGCCCTGAGTTCAAACCCCAGGACTGGGGCTGAAAAAAAAAAAGCTAAGAGAGGCTCTGAACTCCAGCCACTCAAGCCCCAGTACCAGCAAACAAACAAAGAAATAGAAACATATGAAGACGTGAGTGTTCTTTTTTTTTCTTAATTTCTTCCTCTGTGAAAGTGATCCATGTAAATCAAGATAGGCTCTTACAACAACAACAGAAAGTCACTGTACTGCTTTTACAGAAAGGCAGTGTGAAAAGGACTAGGTGCTTGATATAATAAATTAACCAACCCCGAGTAGCCCTACCTTTTGACTTATTTCTTTATTTTATTTCTTTACTGCCATTACTGGGGCTTGAACTCCGAGACTTGTGCCCTGCTTGACTTACGTGTGTGTGTGTGTGTGTGTGTGTGTGTGTGTGTGTGTGTGTGTGTGTGTGTGATGGGGCTTGAACTCGGCCTGGCCACTGTCCCTGAGCTCTTCGGCTCAAGGCTACCACCCTACTCTTGAGTCAAGCCCCCTTTCCCGTTTTCTAGAAGTTAATTGGAGATAAGAGTCTCAGGTCCTTTTGTGCCCAGGCTGGCTTTGAACCACTATCATCATATCTCAGCCTCCCGAGTAGCTAGCATTACAGGCATGAGCCACCGCACTGGCTGAATTTTTTTTCTCAAGGTTAGTGCTCTATTTGTTGACTCACAGATCCTCTTCTAGCTCTTTCTGGATAATTGGAGCTAAGTGTTTCATGAACTTCTCTGCTTGGGTTGGCTTCAAAAATCTTTTTCTTTTAGCTTGGTGTGGTGGGTCATACCTGTAATCCTAGCTACTCATGAGGCAGAGATCTGAGGCTCACGGTTCAAAGCCAGCCCTGGCATGAAACAGTTTGTGAGACAGGGCCAGGAGTTCGGTCTAGTGATAGAGTGCTTGCTTAACATGCACAAAGACTTGGGTTCAATTCCTTGATACCATATACATAGAAAAAGCTGGAAGTGGTGCTGTGGCTCAAGTGGTAGAGCTCTAGCCTTGAGAAAAGCCTAAGGACAGTGCTCAGGCCCTGAGCTCAAACCCCAGAATTTGAAAAAAATAAGTTTGTGAGACTCTTATCTCCAATTAATCACCAAAAAAACAGAAGTGGCACTGTGGCACAAGGGGTACGGAGATAGCCTTGAGCAGAAGAGCTCAGCAACAGTGCCCAGGCCCAGAGCTCAAGTACCACAACCAACAAAAATTAATCTTTTTTAGTGGGGGGGCACTCCTGGGACTTGAACTCAGGGCTTGGGCACTGTCCTTGAGCTTCTTCTGTTCAAGCCTAGCATTCTACCATTAGAGCCACAGCGACAGTTCAAACTTTTTCTGTGTATGTGTTACAGAGGAATCAAACCCAGGGCTACATGCATGCTAGGCAAGCACTTTACCACTGAGCCACATTCCCAGCCTGGTTGGCTTCAAATCTTGATCCTCAGATCTCAACCTCCTGAATAGCTGGGATTGCAGTGAACAATACAACATATGGTTTTAGTATGTTCTCAGTAAGGAAACTGAGTCACTGCCATGCCAGCACCTGCCCATGTGTTGGGGGCTGGGGGCTTCCCAGCCATCCTGGGGCCTCTGGCTAGAGGAGGGAATTCTCCACCCAGTGCTGGAAAGCCTAACAGTGAAAAAAGGGCATTCAATAAATGCAGATATCTAGCTCAAAGTGAGCTTGGGGGGCTCTGCTTGGGAGAATACAAAGCCTTACAAATGTAGATTTTGGGGTCTGCCTCTGGTCCTCATGGTGGGGAAAGTAAAGTCCCCTCCCCCAGGTGATGGGTGGTGCCTGCATGCCTGGAGCCAGGGTGGGCACTTGGCTGGTAGGTTTCTAGGCCTGTCAGTCAAGTACCTGGGACAGGGAGCTTCCTGTGACCCTGCCCTCTGCCCTGACTCTATGTAAATCTGAACCAATTTGGGTGCCAGGGCAGCATTGCCACAGGTCTTCATGTTAAGGTCCTGTGTCCTTTCTCCTGGCTGTTCTCTCATTAGCATGGCGTCCCAATTCAGCTCTCCATCAGAGCGGAATTGGATTGTTGGTATTGTATCTGTTGTTTCTGTCATCTCTGGCCTGTTTCCTGACTATTGAGTGTGTTTTCTGTCTGCTGGTCTTTGAGATGTGAGTCCGCCACACAGTCATTGGCCTTTTAAAATAAAGACTCCAAGATGTGTATTGGCAAAGTGTGGCTTCTATATGTTCTGTAAATTCTTGCCTTACAACACTTCCAAGTCAGATTTCTGGAAACACAAAACAGGTTTATAGATCCTGGATTATAAAATGTGAGGTTCTTTATCTTTATTACTATAACTAGGGATCGAAATCAGGGCCTTGCTCATGCTAGGCACGTGCTATCCCACTCAGCTACATTCTCAACCTCAAAACATAAGAGCCTTGAATCAGCAAAAAGCAGGTCACCCATTCAGAAAATTGGCAAATATTTGCTGAGTATCTAACTCGTTTAGGATAAGGGCAAAGCACCACATGAAACAGATGCAGTTCTTGTATTTGTGGAACTGGCAGTCTAGATAGAGACATAACCATTAAATAATCGATTGTACAAATATTTAGCTGCAGTAAACATTAAGAAGAAAAAGTAGCTGGGTGCTGATGACTCACACCTGGAGTTCTAGAGACTCAAATGGCTAACATCTGAGGATATCAGTTCAAAGTCAGCTTAGGCAGGCAAATCTTTGTTATTTCCACTTGATCAGCAAAAAACTGCAAGTGGAGGGGCTGGGAGTTTGGTGTAGTGGTAGAGTGCTTGCCTAACATGCACAAAGACGGGGATTCGATTCCTCGGTACCACAGGCATAGGAAAAGCAGGATGTGGTGCCATGGTTCAATGGTAGAGCTTTAGCCTTGAGAAAGCTCAAAGACAATGCTCAGACACTGAGTTCAAGCCCCAGGACTGGTTTTAAAAAAGCTCCAGGGGCCAGAATTTGGCCTAGTGGTAGAACGCTTGCCGAGCATGCGTGAAGACTCGGGTTCGATTCCTTGGCACTACATACATAGAAAAAAAAGCCAAAGTGGTGCTGTGGCTCAAGTGGTAGAGCTCTAGCTTTGAGTAAGTCCAAGGACAGTGCTCAGGCCCTGAGCTCAACCCCAGGACTGGCAAAAAGAAAAAAAAAAGCTCCAGAGAAGGTATTGTAGGATAGGAAAACCTGATTGTTGGAACAAAAAGAGAAAAATGCGGCCTAATACAGCCAGAGTGGTGGCAGGGAGTAGCTTTGTAGCCCAGTTCTTCCTTTTTGTGTGTGTGCTGGTACTGGGCTTTAACTCAGGGCCTAGGTACTGTCTTTGAGCTTTTCTGCTCTAGGCTAGCACTTTACCACTTTAGGTGATTAAGTGGAGATACGAGTTTTATGGACTTTCCTGCCCAGGCTGTCTTTGAACAGAAATCTTTAGATCTTAGCCTTCTGAGCAGCTACTGTAACAGGTGTGAGCCATTGGTGCATGGCTTAATCCTTCCTTTTTGAAAACTGTTACAAATGTGGTAAAATAAAATCATTTCTGTTTTATTTTCCCAGCCCTGGGGATCAAACTCAGCGCTTTGTGTATACTACCCAACAGTTCTACCACTGAGTTATACTTCCAGACCCCTTTTCTGTATTTTAATCTCTAAATGACTTAGAATATCTAATACAAGGCTAATGCTATGCAAACAGGTGTTTAAGTTTATAATGCTCAATATACATGCAATGATTCTAGGTTGAACTATATAGTACACACGAGTAACAACTGATGTGTACAGTAACAACTGGACTTACTTTCTTTCTTTCTTTCTTTCTTTCTTTCTTTCTTTCTTTCTTTCTTTCTTTCTTTGTCTTTTGTGTAGGAACTAGGGCTTGAACTCAGGGCCTGGGCACTGAGTTCACGTTTTTATTTTTATTTTTCTCCAGACTAGTGCTCTACTACTTGAGCCACAACTCTCCTTCTGGCTTTTTTTCCTGGTTAATTGGAGACAAGAGTCTCACAAAGTTTCCTGCCTGGGCTGGCTTCATACCACAATCATCAGATCTCAATCTCCTGAGTGGCTAGGGTTATAGGCATTAGCTACCAGAGCCCAGTTTCGTTTTGGTTTTCTCTTTTTGTTTGTGTGTTTGGGGTTTTTTTTTTTTTGGCTGACTCTGGGTCTTGCTATGTATTTCACACGGGTTTTGACCTCTAGATCCTTCTGAATAGCTTCATGAGTGGTATTACAGGTGTATATCATCACACCTGACTGAATTGTATTTTTGGTTTTGGGGTTTTTGTTGTTGTTGATTGTGGGGCTTAAACTCTGGGCTTGGGCGTTGTCCCTGAGCTCTTCAGCTCAATGCTAACCACCCTATCCCTTAAGCCACAGTGCCACTTCTGGTTTTTCAGTGGTTAATTGGAGATAAGAGTATCACAGTCTTTAGTGCCCAGGCTGGCTTTGAATAGTGATCCTCAGATCTCAGCATCCTGAGTAGCTAGGATTACAGGTGTGAGCCACCGTGCCTGGCCTACTTTTGACATTTTTTTCTGGTAACAAAGTCTGAACTCAGAGCATCATGCTTGCTTGTCTGGTGCTCTGCCACTTGAGTCACATGTTCAGCTGAGCCTTTTGCCATTTTGGAGATTAGAGCCTTCTCAAGGATAAGCCTATCTTGGATGGCCTTGAACCTTGACCCTCTAGATCTTATCCTTCTCCATAGGTAGTATTATATATGTGAGCCGCCAGTGCCCAGAAATTTTTGGCAAATAATTTTTTGATACTGGGGTTTTGAGTTCAGGGCATCTTGCTCTGGTTTAGCTTTTCCAGTTGGCACTCTAACACTTAAGCCATACTTGGCTTTGCTGGTTAATTGTAAATAAGTATCTCCTGGGAGGGAGGAAGGGGGAGCTGGAACTTGGCTTAGTGGTACAGTGCTTGCCCATCATGTATGAAGCCCTGGGTTCTATTCTTTAGTACCACATGAACAGAAAAAGCTGGAAATGGCACTATGGCTCTAGTGGTATAGCACTAGAGCACTAGCCTTGAGCAAAAGAAGCTCAGGGACAGTGCCCAGGCCCTGAGTTCAAGCTCCAGGACTGGCAAAGAAAGAAAGAAAAGAAAATTAATAGAATCTCCCAGGCTTTTTGTCTGGGCTAGTTTTGGACCAGGATCCTCATATCTGAGTCTCCTTAGTAGGTAGCGAACTTACAAATGTGAGCTGGCAAATATTTTGATCTGTGGTTTGTGAAATGCACAGATGTGAAACCTTAAGATATGGGTATCCAACTGAAAGGACTAGAAAATACAAGAGAAAAATAGAAGATGTTTACTGCAATTCTTCTAGAGGAAGCTACTTAAGGTTCCCTTGATTTTGTAAGGAGATGGAAGGAGCAGTGACAGAGGCCTTCGAGTTAGGCCAAGGGATATAAGGGAGAACATGAAAGGAACAGAAGCTCTCAGAACAATACTGAGCAGGATGGATGACGGTTCAAGGTTGCCCCCAGTGGAAAAATACTGCTATTGCACCACTAGGTAAGGGCCAAGTCTCAGGAGAGTCCAAAATAAATCTGGCCATGACAAGAAAATTCCACCAAGTATCTTCAGTGAAATTAGGGTATGTACTGTTTTTCTCCAAAGCAAGATGGTTAGGATTTGAAACTTTTTATGACAGCATTAAAAAAATGAAACCAGCTAGGTATTGGTAGCTCATGCTTGTAATCCTAGCTACTCAGGAGGTTGTGATTTGAAGAGTGTGCTTCAAAGCCAACCCAGGCAGGAAAGTCAATGAGACTCTTCTTTCCAATTAAACATGTGAAAAGGTTGGGAGTGAAGATGTGGTTCAAGTGGTAAAGTGCTACCCTTGAGCCACAAAGCTCAGGATGCTACCACAGGCCCTGTGTTCAAGCTCTAGGACTAACACACACACACACACACACACACACACACACACGCACACGCTCACGCTCATGCTCGAATTATGAGACTAACCCCAGGCTCTGGTGGTTAAGGCCTGTAATCCTAGATGTAAGCACCATTGCAGAAAACCACACAAACACAAGTCATGTAGAAGAAAGCAAGATTTAATGTCCACCAAAGCAGACAGGCTCATCTCCTGAGGAATAGAGAAGAGCAAATTGCTCTTAGGCAGGGGAGATAATTATAGGGTCAGTGAGGGTTGGTGCTGGAGACCAGAGAAGGAGCAGGAAATCTTTGAAGTTGCAGCAGGACCCTGGAGATATCAGCCAGCCAGGGCCAAACATCTTCTAGCTGGCTTATGCCAGGAAAACATCCTGGATCTGGCACATAACTCAGGCAATACATTCTGTAGCCAGGGCCAAACATCCTATAGCTGGCTTGTCACCAGAAAGCCTTCTATATTAGGGCACATGGTCAGGTCTGGGCATCTTGCATCTGGACACTAGAGATAGCATGTGACCGAGAATGGGGACTGGGACTGAGGCGACAGCATGTGGCTGACATAGTTGGGAATGGAGTTATGTGCACTTTGGGTGTGAATGGGCAACTGTGGTTGGGCCTAGCCAGGGGATGCCCAAGATGAAGACTGTCACCCTAAAATGGGGCCAATATGCCTACCCTAGATACTCAGTAATCTGGGATCTGAGGGTCCAGGATTGAAATCAGATCAAGAAGAAAACTCCCTGAGTCTCTTACCTCCAACTAACCAGTAAAAAGCAGAAAGTGGAGTTGGGCACTGGAGGCTTATGCCTATAATTCTAGCTACTCAGGAGGCTGAGATTTAAAAAAAATTATCATTATTTGCCAGTCCTGGGGACTTAACTCGGGGCTTGAGCATTGTCCTTGGGCTTTCTCAAGGACAGAGATCTGCAACTTGAGCCAAGCACTACTTCCATCTTTTACTATGTGTGTGGTACCGAGGAATTGAATCCAGGGCTCCTTGCATGCTAGGCAAGCACTCTACCACTAGGCCAAACTCCCAACTCCATGGGGGCTGAAATTTAAATACTGCAGTTGGAAGTCAGCCCAGGCAGGAAAGTACGGAGATTCTTGTCTCCAACTATTCACCAAAAACCAGAAGTGAAGTGGAATTGTGGCTCAAGGGGCAGAGTGCCAGCCTTGAGTGCACAAAACTAAGCGAGTGCAGGAGACCTTCACTTCAAGCTGAAGTACCAGTGCACCCCCCCACACACAAATGAGACCATATGAGCTTTACCTCTATGGGTACATTAAGACTTAAGGTGTTATATTTTATCCTAAATTGTCCTATAACATTGAAGTTCCACCACATTTATTTATTCATTCAACATTTGTTGAAATCCTACCAAGTGTCAGGTTCCAGGGAAGGTAGAGATAAGTAAGAAAAGCAGAGTTCCTGACTTCTAGATGTTTTGAGTTGGAAACAGATACATTGAACTAGTTCCAGAAATATATAGAGAGAGAACCAGGCACTGTTGTCTGAAGCCTATAATCCTAGCTACTCAGGAGGCTGAGATCTTACTATCTTGGGTCAAAGCCAGCCAGGGCAGAAAAGTCCATAAGACTCCTATTTCTAATAAACTACTCAGAAAAAGCCAGAAGTGGCTCTGTGGCTCAAGTGGTAGACCACTAGCCTTGAGCACTAACAGGCTCAGGTGCACTGTCCTGGCCCTGAGTTCAAGTCCCAGAATGGGGAAAAAAATTACACACACACACACACACACACACGTATGGACTTAAGAGGACCTCTTCAATCATCCTTCAAGGTGCTGATGTTTGAACTCAGCCGCACATTTGCTAGTGCTCACAATTGAGCCAGTCCAACAGCCCCCAGCTGTCTTGAAGTGTAAGTAGTCACTTCAAGTTTTCCAGTGGTCAATTGGACATGAGAATCTCACAGGTCCTTCCTGGGCTGGCTTTGAATGGTGATCCTCAGATCTTAGGCTCCTGAGTAGCTAGGATTACAGGCGCGAGCCACCAACGTCAGCTACCATTTTCTTTTGTTTTCATTTATCCCAAAATTCACAGAGGCTGCAAAAGATGTTGCCCGGATGTTTTGTCTTCAGCGGAGGTTGGAATCCCAGTGGGGAGGGGAGCATCCTCCGCCATGCTTGCCATTGCAGCCCATGGCCACAACGTGTCGCTATTGACCACCTGTCTACATCCAAGCTTTGCTCCAGGGCAAAGCTTGCTCAGTGAGGAGGTTGCAGCTCTAAAAGGCTGGTTTTCCTTTTCTTTTCTTTTTGTCACCATTATCTGTTTTTATTACATTACAATATTTAGGAACAGTACAGTTTATGAAAAAAATTTCAGATCGCAGCACATATTCCTATAAATATTTAAAGGCCCTCCTCTGTGTTTCCTTCCTTCCTTCTTTCCTTCCTTCCTTCCTTCCTTCCTTCCTTCCTTCCTTCCTTCCTTCCTTCCTTCCTTTCTTTCTTTTTTTTTGGTCAGTTGTGGGGCTTGAACTCATGGTCTGAGTGCTGTCCTTTTTGTGCTGAGCCTTTTTGTGCTCAAGGCTAGTGCTGTACCACTTGAGCCATAGCACCACTTCCTCCTAAAAACATTTAAAAGTTAATTAAAAGAGTGGTCATTTAAGGATGGGAGTTTGGTCTAGTGGTACAGTGTTTGCCTTGCATGCACCAAGAGACCTGGGTTCGATTTCTTGGTCCCCGGTACATAGGAAAAGCTGAAAGTGGTGCTGTGGCTTAAAGTGCTAGCCTTGAGAAAACCCAAGGAGAGTGCTCAGTCCTGAGTTCTTGCCCCAGGACTAGCAAAAAAAAAAAAGCAGTAGTCATTTTAAAATGTAATGCTTGATGTGACCAACATTGCTAGGTCAGCATAACCAAACTATGAAAAGGACTGGATCACACTGCATAGTGTCCCCCCACAAAAAAAGTGCAAAATATATAATATGTGCATGTATCAGTTTACACTATATAAAAATAGTTAAAATACATCCCAGGTAAACATATTACATTAAAATTAGTACTTGTGGGCTGGGAATGTGGCTTAGTGGTAGTGTGCTTTCTTAGTATGCATGAAGCCCTGGGTTTGATTCCTCAGTACCATGTAAAAAGAGAAAGCCAGAAGTGGTGCTGTGGTTCAAGTAGTAGAGTGCTAGCCTTGAGCAAAAGCAGCTCAGGAATAGTGTCTAGGCCCTGATTTCAAGCCCAGGAACTGGCAAAAAAAATAGTACTAGTAAGAAATTGGCACTCAAAGGAAAAACACAAAAGAATTTTCAACATGAAAACACAAGACAGCTGGGCACCAGTGGCTCATGCCTATAATCCTAGCAACCCAGGAGGCTGAGACAAGATTATGGCTCGAAGTCAGCTCGGGCTGTTATCTCCAATTAGCCACCAGAAAACTGGAAGTGGCACTGTGGCTTAAATCGGTAGACTACTAGTCTTAAGCTGAAAAGCTCAGGTACAATGCCCAGGCCCAAATTCAAGCCCCACAACCCACAATAAGAAAGAAAAAGAAGAAAAGAGAAAACACAAGACAGTAGAATTAGACCCCTTGAGCTCTATGGGAGGGGGGATCTTCTGAAATGAGAAAAATTTCTGCACATTATTTTGTTTTCTAAATTCCTCTAAATGTAAAAGGCCAACCTTTGTGCACATATACCCAGCAATTCTCAGCGCCTTCACTGCCTCCGAGGCATTGCCTGGCATGGAGTCAGGTGTTCATCCAGCACATTTCCTAAGAATTCATTGCAAAAGTCAAGAGGCATTCTTTGCAAGCTCCTGGAATTCCATTTTTTTTTATCATGGGGCTTGAACTCAAGACCTGGGCACTGTCTCTGAGCTTTGTTCCTCAAGGCTATTACTCTACCATTTTGAGCCACAGGGTCACTTCTGGTTTTCTGGTGGATAACTGGGGATAAGAGTCTCACAGCTTTTCCTGTCCCAGCTGGCTTTAAACCACGACCCTCAGATTTCAGCCTTCTAAGTAGCTAGGCCCATTCCTTTTACTGTCTTTTCCTTCCTTCCTTCCTTCCTTCCTTCCTTCTTTCCCCTCCTCTTTTTCATTCTTTCCTTTTTGTGCTAATAGGGCCAATCTCACATTTTTTTCCCTCAAGGCTGCCACTCTACCTCTTGAGCCACAGCTCTTCTTCTTACTTTTTCCGAGTTAATTGGAGATGAGAAGTAGCAACCAAGCGCTGGCAGATTATGCCTGTAATTCTAGCTACTCAGAAGGCTGAGATTTGAAGATTATGGTTTGAAGCTAGTTCAGGAAGGAAAGTCTGTAAGACTCTTATCTCCATTAACCACCAAAAACCTGGACATGAAGGTATGGCTCAAGTGGTAGAGCACTAGAATTGAGCAAAAACAAAACAAAACAAAAACATCTCATGTACAGTGCTCAGATCCTATGTTCAAGTCCAAGGACTGGTACCAAAAAAAAAAAGAAAAGAAAAAAAGATTATCAGACTTTTCTGCTTGAGCTGGCTTCCAACAGGGATCCTCAGATCCTCGGACTCCAGAGTAGTTTGGATTTGGCTTGAGCCACCAGTGCCCAGCTTGAAATTCCATTTTTTCTTCTTCTTCCTCCTCTTCCTCCTCCTCCTCCTCCTCCTCCTCCTCCTCCTCCTTTCTCTTCTTCTTGCCAGTCCTGGGGCTTGAGCTCAGGGCCTGAGCACTGTCCTTGGGCTTTCTCAAGGCTAGGGCTAAGGCTCTATCACTTGAGCCACAGCACCACTTCTGGCTTTTTTCTGTGTATGTGATACTGAGGAATTGAATCTGGGTCTTCATGTGTGCTAGCCAAGCATTCTACCATTAGGTCAAACTCCTGGCCCAGAAATTCCATTTCTTGAGCACAAAAATTTAGTTTCCTCCTAGAAGATTCCAGATCTGAAGAACACATAAGGATTTCTTAACTCTTCTTGGAGAAAAATACTTTCCAACTTCACTCTCCCAAAGAAGATCAGAGTGAAGTACACAGTATGTAGCTATTAGTCACTCTGTTTTCATTCCTTATTATTTTAGTAACAAAACCACATTTTTTGTCTTTTCTTTTTTTTATTTTTATTTTTTTATTGTAATTAGTAAAAGGGTTACATGATATTTGCCAGATAGAAGGTGCATTAATTCACGTACATTGATACCCTTTCACATGTCTTGGTACCCATTCCCCCCCCCCCACCAAAACCACATTTTTTTTAAGATTTCCTTTTTTTGCCAAGTCCTGGGGCTTGAACTCAGGGCCTGAGCCCTGTCCTTGGGCTTTGTCAAGGCTACCGATCTAGCACTTGAGCCTCAGAACCATTTCTAGCTTTTCTATGTATGTGGTACCCAGGAATCAAACCTGAGTTTTGATGCATGCTAGGCAAGCATTCTACCACTAAACCAACCTCTAAGCTCTCTTTAAAACATTTCTTTTGGTGTAATTAGTTTGTGTCTCACAGTTGCTTTGCAGGAGCTCTACCACTTGAGCCATCTATATCTTTCCTCTTTCCGTTGCCTGGTTTTTGTTGGTCATGGGGTTGAACTTAAGGCCTGGGTGCTGTCCCTGAGATTCTGTGCTCAGGGCTAGTGCTCTACCACTTTGAGCCACAGTGCCACTTCTGGTTCTCTGGTGGTTAATTGGAAATAAGAATTTCACAGACTTTCCTGCCTGGGCTGGATTCGAAACACGAGCCTCAGATTTCAAGCTTCCTCCGTAGCTAAGTTTAAATGTGTAAGCCACTAGCAGCTGGCCTCAAACTGTTGTTGTTTTTTTCCAGTTCTGGGGCTTGAACTCAGGGCCTAGGAACAGTACTTGGATAGTTTTTGCTCAAGGCTAGTACACTGCCACTTGAGCCACAGTGCCACTTTCAGATTTTTCTTTGTATGTGGCACTGAGGAAGCAAATCCAGGTCTTCATGCACGCTAGGCAAGCACTCTACCACTAGGCCAAACTCCTGGCCCCTGAGATTTTTTTGTTCAAGACTAGCACTTTACCACTTGAGCCACAGTGACACGTCTCCCTTTTTCTGTTTATTTGGTACTGAGAAATCAAACCCAGGGCTTCACTATACCATTAAGCCACACTCCCAGCCCCAGTTGGTTTAAATGAGATCCTTTGTAATTATACACACACACACACACACACACGCACACGCACACAGATTTACAGGTATGAGCCACGACTCCTGGCTTCTTTTCCTTTTCTGCTTTTTTCAGTTTTCTTTGTTCTGTTTGATTTCTTTCTTTTTATTTTCTTTTCATTTTTTTGCCAGTCCTGGGGACTGAACTCACAGCCTGAACACTGTCCTTGTGCTTTCTCAAGGCTAGCACAATAACACCATTTACAGCTTTTTCTATGTATGTGGTACCAAGGAAGCGAACCCGGGTCTTCATGTATGCTAGGCAAACACTCTACCACTAGGCCAAACTCCCGGCCTATTCTTATGAATTTCTTAAAACACAGTCATTTTCTACAGCCCAGACTGGCCATGAACTCATAATCTTTCTATCTCCACCTCCTGAGTGCTGGAATTAAAGATGTGCCTCATCTCACTATCTCCATTTGGACTCTTTTGAATACATTCTAATTAGTTGGGAGTATGAAAATAAGCCTTTGAGGCTCTTGAAGAGTCTTATGTTCTTGAGGTACTCAGACTGTGAATGTTAATGATTATTGTCACACTTCATGTTTTCCCTCTTGCTTTTGTGCCCACAGTGGGGCTTGAACTCAGGGCCTCACATTCTCATTTTACATTTTTTTCCCTCAAGGCTAGCACTCTACCACTTCAGCCCCAGCTCTACTTCCAGGTTTTGGTAGTCATCTTGAGATAAGAGTCTCAAGAACTTTCTTGCCTAGTGTGTCTTTGAACCACAATCCTCAGATCTTAGTTTCCTGAGTAGTAAGGATTGTGGCTTGAGCCACTGGCCCCTGGTAGATACAGATTTACCATAGAACTAGTAAAGTGCCCCAGTTTTACAAAGGCTACTCCATGTTTCTGGTTGTCACATGTGGGCAATTTGAAGGAAGTCTAATTATGCTTTACTAATTAAATATCATTTAATAAGTGTTCCTGAGGGGCCAGGAGTTTGGGCTAGTGATAGAGTGCTTGCCTAGCATGCACAAAGACCCAGGTTAGATTCCTTGGTACCACATACATAGAAAAAAGCTGGAAGTGGTGCTGAGGCTCAAGTGGTAGAACTTTGGCTTTGAGAAAGTCTGAGGACAGTGCTCAGGCCCTGAGCTCAAGCCCAGGACTGGCATAAAACCCAATAATAATAAATAAAATAAATATTCCTGAAATTTATAGTTCAAATATAAAGGAAACTGAGTAGATACTTTCCCCAAATGTAATTACAATCTTAAAATTTACAAGCCTAATAATGATTTGTGAAATTGAAACATTTTCAGGCAACTGATAACAAAAAAAAATCGACCAACAAAATTGATATGCAATAAATGGATTTTCTATTTGCTCTATAAAATGTTCTCCTTTTTTTGCCAGACCTGGGGTTGAGCCCAGGGCCTGAGGACTTTCTTTGGGCTTTCTCAGGGCTAGAGCTCTACCACTTGAGCTACAGCACCACTTACGGCTTTTTCTATAATTGGAGTACCAAGGATTCAAACCAGGCTCTTTGTGCATGGCAAGCAAGCACTCTACCACTAAGCCAAACTCCTGGCCCCTAGAAAAAAAATTTTCTTAAGTAATTATTCTATATAATTGTCATATAAAGAGGATATGAAAGTGGTTTCAGCCTTAAAAAATGTAGGAAAAATATTGTCAGTGAGGGCTGGAAGGGAGCCTAGTGGTAGTATGCTAGCCCTGGGTTCAATTCCCCGAAACCACATACACAGTAAAAGCCGGAAGTGGTGATGTGGCTCAAGTGGTAGAGTGCTAGCCTTGAGAAGGACCAAGGACATGCTCAGGCCCCGAGTTTCAAGTCCCAGAACCGGCAAAAAAAAAAAAAAGAGTCTCACAGACTTTCTTGCCTGCCTGCCCTGCCTTTGAACTATCAGCCTCAGATCTCAGTTTCGTGAGTAGCTAGGATTTACAGGCATAAGTCCCTGGCACCCAGGTTTTCAAAATCTTAAAAGCACAAAACCATTGGCAGATGGATTACAGGCTCACGTCTGTAATCCTAGCTACTCAGGATGCTGAGATCTGAGGATTACAATTAAAACTAGTCTAGGAAGAAAAGTCCATGTAATTATCAAAAAGCCAGGTTGGGAAGTTAGTTCTACTATATAGATTTAACATGTGTACCTATAGCTTGAAATATATATATATATATATATATATATATATATATATATATATATATACATCCTTCCTTGATCTTGATTCCTGAGAATTAACTACACATAGCTTTTTATATTCTTTCCAGCTACATATGTATTTATAAAGAATAATTGCCATTATATGGAACTACTTAAAAATTTGGATTAAACAATAGCCTCTCTGATCCTAGGGAAGAAGTCAGGCTGGAGGTAGGACCCAAATGGTAAAGCACCAGCCTGTGAGCACAGAAGCCAAAAGAGCTCCATGTCCAGAGTTCAAGCCCCTTTACCCACAAAAGAAACAAAAGCCAAGCAGCAAACAAAAAGAGGTTTAGGGGCATTTGCCAGTTTTCAAAACTTTTTTCCTGGAATAGGGTTGCGTGCGGATCATGCCAGCCTTTGGAGGCTGAGGTAGGAAAGGTTAGCATTATTGGTTGACAAGGTCTAGTCCCAAGTTTCCAACCAATGCTGTGTAAGGAAAGTCATTCAACATGTTCTTCTGAAATCACTTTTGTTTACTTTTTTTTTCCAGTCCTGGGGCTTGAACTCAGGGCCTGGACACTGTCCTTGGACACTTTTTGCTCAAGGCTAATGCCCTGCCACTTGAGCCACAGCACCACTTCCGGCTTTTTCTGAGTACGTGGTAACAAGGGCTTTGTCCATACTAGGGGAGCAGTCTACCACTAGGCTATGTTCCTGGCCCCTAAAACCAGTTTTATTGAGATATTATTTACCTGCCACTAGTATACATGTTGAACAGGTAGTTTTTGGTTTTTATTTATTTTGAGACAAGGTTTCTCTATGTAGTCTGGGCTGGCCTGGAAGTCACTTGAGATCCTCCTGACCCAGATTCCAGGCATGTGTCACCACTACCTTTGGCTCTCCCTCCTCCCCATAGTGGGGTTTCAGTTCAAGACCTCACATTCACATGGCTTATTTGCTCCTGGGTAGTGCTCTACCACTTAAATTGTTCTTCTAGCTTCTCTGGATTTTAAAAGGAGAGTCTTTGACATGCTTACTTTGCTTTGGTCACCATAGCAAAATATAATAGACTGAGTGACTTAAACTAAAATATATTTTCTCATAGTTCTAGAGGCCAGAGGTTTGAAATGAAGGTATCTTCTGATTTTCTTATTTTATTTTTCCCCAGTCCTGGGCTTGAGCTGAGGGCCTGAACACTGTCCTTCTCAAAGCTAGAGCTCTACCACTTGAGCCTCAGCACCACTTCGGACTTTTTTCTATGTATGTGGTACCAAGGAGTTGAACCTGGGTCTTTTTGTATGCTAGGCAAGCACTCTACCACTAGGCCAAACTACTGGCCCTACTTCTGGCTTTTTGATGGTAATTTGCGATAATAGCCTGACAGACTTCCCCCCCTGGGCTAGCTTCCAACCTCTACGGAACCCCGGTCTTTGTGCATGCTAGGCAAGCACTCTACTACTAGGGCACACTCCCGGCCCCTAGGATGCGTTTTAAAGACACGGATTGCTTTACGTTGTGTTTCTTGAGTGTTATCTGTAGAATGTTCTTATGCATTAGCCATAGGGATTCAATAGTCATAGTTTCACGGTTCTTGCACCTCTCATTTCGTTTGATTTTGTTAGTGCGTGTGATTGTAGCGGTGCTCCCTACATCGCTGGTTTACCTCTGTCCCCGCCTCCCCATGGGGCCGCATTTGCTGGTGGACTTTTCTACTACTCTAGTCTTCCTGCCAGGTCAGCGGAAAAGCAAGGCTGGGTTTTCTGCCTCGGCGTTCGGCTAGTTTGGTCTGGGGCTAGTTGGGGCGGGAACGGGTTGTGGAGGAGTCACGTGAGGCAGATGCTATGATGGCGGGTGCTGGGGAAGAATCGCGAGCGCTCTACAGAGCTGGCGTCCGAGCCGCACTGGAGGCTTGGCCTGCTTTGCAGGTGAGCTAAACCATGGCGGGAGGAAAGATTGGATTCGGAGTCCCAAGAGCTGGTTGGGCGAGATGTGTGAGGCGTGGATGGGCAGACATGGGCGATTCCCAGATCGTCACAGGCTGGTTCCTGAGCTGATATGGTGGGATTCGGACTATGTTTTCAGATCGCGGTGGACAATGGCTTCGGGGGCGTGCACAGCCAGGAAAAGGCCGAGTGGCTTTGTGGTGCAGTGGAGGATTATTTCTTCCGCAATGGTGAGTGTGGGACGCGGCTGTCTCTCTGTCTGCGTGGCGGTGGGGATGGGAGAGGAGGAGCCCGGTCTCAGAGAGCCTGCGCATCTCTGCAGAGGTTGATGATGGATGACCAGTTCGTTACCTGACGGCTAGGGGAAACGAATGCTGGTTTGGCAGTCATGATCCCTGGTTCTCGTAGCTGACGAGACTGTTCTCCTAAATTATCATATTTCCCTCAACCCTGACGAGATTTTACCCTTCGGAGATTCAGTTTTCTGGGTCTTAAAATGGGTATGACAGTTTCGACGCCAGCTTTGTCCACTAGTGTTGTGAGTCATCGCATTTAAAAATTGTTGAGCCGAGGGCGGGGCGGGGGAGGGGTGTAGCTCCTCGGTAGAGCATTTTTCTACCGTGCTCAAGGCCTTGAGTTCGATCTCAGGAACACCCAA